>NC_138738.1:0-95000 GCF_965113295.1 Leuciscus leuciscus | reverse complement strand
GACGGTGAGAGCAGATGATGATGATGATTCAATTCAATTCAAATTTATTTGTATAGCGCTTTTCACAATACATATTGTCTCAAAGCAGCTTTACAGAAAGTGCATTTCAAAAAATGTACATAGAAAAATACAGTTAGTTAATCATGCATTAATTTAGGGCATAACATATCGCCGGCGTGGAGTCGTCTCCTCACGGGCTTCGAGTCGTCTCTGCATGGGTGTTGGGGCATCTGAAGTTTCCATGAGAGGCTGGATACAAACTGGAGCTGACGTACTCTATTTACCTCGGGACTAGCGTCCCGAGATAACAACAGAAAAGCAGATGGGAAATTATTAGCGTAGCTGCTGTTCCTAATATTAATGCATTCAATCTGATTCAACTGTAGTATAAAAGGTAAGTATTATGTGAATGCTTGGCTAAAGAGATGCGTCTTTAATCTAGTTTTAAACTGGGACAGCGAATCTGAGCCTCGAACAATATCCGGAAGGCAATTCCAGAGTTTAGGAGCTAAATGTGAAAATGCCCTCCCTCCTTTAGTGGTCTTAGATATCCTAGGAATGACCAGAAGCCTCGAATTTAGTGATCTTAAAGAGCACGATGGATTGTAGGGCGATAGAAGTTCCGTTAAATACCCAGGAGCTAAACCATTTAGGGCTTTATAGGTCATTAGTAATACTTTGTAATTGATACGGAACTTAATAGGTAACCAGTGTAGAGATGATAGAATTGGTGTTATATGATCATATTTTCTTGACCTAGTAAGAACTCTAGCAGCTGCATTTTGGACTAACTGTAGCTTGTTTATTGAGGATGCAGGACAACCAGCTAATAAAGCATTACAGTAATCCAGTCTCGAGACATGATGATGATGATGATGATGACGTACCTACCCCGAAGTGACAAAAATAAATTAATTTCTGTATCAAAATGTACAAGGAAAGACCAGTACTTTGTTTAGGCTTGGTCTGTAGGGAATTCCAAACCTGCGCACATATATTCAAACGCACATAACTATAGAACCAATTCTTGATGCGCATGTGAACGCCATCAGCGTTTCTCACAGGTTCGCGTTTAAAGTCTGTGTAGAGAGAATGGTGTCGTCTTAGCGGCCCCTAATTTAATAACAAATGATCGTTGCGACGGAAGCGAATCAATCAAAACTAACTTTAGCTGGAAAATAACTTTATTAAAGAACCGCTATAAAGCCAAAACAATCTCTGTTACCTTAAATTATACGTTTATCTCTGTAAAGCTGCTTTGAAACAATCTACATTGTTAAAAGCGCTATATAAATGAAGATGACTTGATGATGATGATGATGATGATGATGATGCAGGTGAACTGAGCGTCTGTGTGTTTACAGGGAAGAGAGTGATTGTGGGATACGAGGATGGAAGTTTACGTCTGTGGGACTTGAAACAAGGCAATGCCCTCTGTGTCATCAAAGGTAATTCATTCGTCTGATATTGCACCGGATTGCAAATAAAGACAATTAATACATTTGCAACTAAAGTTAAAGATTGTGATGAACTGGTCAGAGTTGGGTTAGGGTTAAGGTTGGGGTTAGGGTTAGGGTGTCGCTGCAGGGCTGATGATGTGCTCTCCAGGACTGGGGTAATACATCGATGCATCGTGATTCTTCAGACGATTCCGGACCGGATTTTCCAAATGCATCCTGATTGTCTCTCAAATCGATTCTGAGCGTAGTTTCTAACAGCAGATGAAGTGTGTAGTTTCAGAAACAGCCAAACTCTGCTGGCTTCCAGTTCCTCACACACAGTTCTTCAATCCTCTATAATATTTTATAAAGTTCGAAAAGGTTGAAATAAATTACAAGTGTGTTTGCAGTGGACTGTTATCATTAGTATCGCATCATTAGAGCACTCTGAGGTGCGAGTACGCTTAACCCTTCAGTGGACTGGTATCACACACACCCGAACACACACACACCTTCTTCATGAGCATTAGAGTGTGTGGTTAAGCTAGCCTACAGCGCCATCTGCTGTTAGGGTTAGGCCTAGAACTTTCTGTATGAGAAATCATTAGTTATTCACTCTTAATGCTGTTTCAACACTTCTACTTTCCCTATAAAGCATAGGATGTGAGATGACTCAATCAATAGGGCGGATGTAAGTGTGTTGTTAGCCCTGAACCCGTGTGTGTGTGTGTGTGTTTCCTCAGGGCCCGACGGGCACCAGGGGCCGCTGACGGCTCTGGCCTGCAATAAAGAGGGAACGCTGGTTCTGACGGGCTCCGTAGACGGCCAGGCCAAACTCATCAACACGTCCACAGGAAAGGTGACCAGAGGAACCCTAACCAATACTCAATACTAGAGTGATATTCTTATCTCTTTATTTGTGCGTTTAATAAAGAAGCAGGAAGTCTCAAAGCACTAGTGTTCATTTTGTCAGCTATTTTTTAATTTAGTCTTAGTCGTGTCAGGTGTACTCTTTAGTTTTTATCACATGTAGTCAACCTTTTCCTGTTTTTGTTTAGTCAAGTTTAGGTCAACTAATATCTGGGAATCTTAGTGTAGTGAGAAAAAAACTGAGTCACATTTCTGTCATGCTGCATAATGTTTAAATGATGATTTTATTTATACTTTATAATTACATCACAATTAATGCACAAATCAAGACAATGTTGAATCATACATTAGGGCTGGGACAATAAATCGATGCATCGTGAATCGAGGAATGATTGTGAGATTTACCATGGTAACTTACTCTGTGGACCTAACCTGGTTTTCTTCGGTAAACCCAGAGATCCTCCTTTTTAAAGCATTCATACACGCTGCAAAAATGCTTTTCTTTTTATGAAGTACAATATCTTAAAATTCTTAAATCAAGATATATTTTCTAAATAAGAAGAATTATTTCCTGGGGGAAGCAAGTGCTTCTTCACATCAGAGAGCTTCACATGTTCTGCAGTGTGATTCCTTTATTTTCTTCTTTAGGTGTTATGTTCATTTTCCAGTGAAAACACTGAAGCCAAAGACTCGATGCAGGAGCAGGAATCCAACTCTGTAGAATCTGTGGGATTTTGTAATGTGTAAGTAAAGCATATAACTCTACTCAGGCATGAGTGTGTAGTAGTGTTCTGATGTAGTGCAAACACACAGTGATCCGCCAGTCAGACTTGATCCTCAATGATCTCTCCCAGCCAGTCTCCGAGCACAAGATCCGCTTTTTAACTGAGTAACATCAGTCCACCAAACATTGACTTGTGATTAGGAGACGACGAGCACTGCTTATATCTATAAAGCAGTAAAAATGGCCAAAACAAGCATCTGTGGATGAGTCTGAAGCAAGGGCTGCTGGGACGACACTGTCCTGCTCTTCACAGATGATGAGTGGAAGGAGAACTCGTTCTGTGCTTCATACGTCATTACGCCAGTTCTACGTCAATGCACATGCGCAAAACTTATCAGTCTCAGTTTTCAGTCCAATCAAGTGTTTACATGTCCTATCGAATGGTTTAGAAAAGGTATAAACCCTAACCCTAACCCCTTAACATCTGAATGAAATTTAAATCTGATTTGTTCTGATTTGCGTGGTTACATTAAACTTTTTTTCCAACTGTTCTAGTAATCCTATTATTAGGGTCCATGTAGTCCTCCTTTATTTCTGTTGCGCTTAACACAATACATGTTGTTTATACAGTACAAGCAGCTTTAGTGATAAACAGGAAAATAATGAGCAGTGATGCAAACACATCAGCTGAGGTCAGGTCAGTGTAACTGTAAAGTTCATCAAATATGATCATCTATAAAGCAGTTCTAGAGAAAACAGTGATGTCATCATACAGCAGTCAGATCAATAATACTGTTGAATATTAAGTTCCTCCAAATAATGAATCTTGAGGCGACAGTGACGAGCACAAACTCCATCAGTGACAGAATGGAGGAAAACCCTCGTGAGAAACTCAGTCCCAGTTCTCCTCTGGCCAACGAGCCAATGATTCAGGCAGCGTTACAGGTCAGAGGTCAGGTCGTGGGTTGGTTTCATTCATAATATATAAATGTGACTTGACTTATTAGAAGTGTTTTGCTGTGTTCCAGGTTGCCTCTAGTTGCTGTTGCGTATCTGGACGGCACACTGGCCATTTATGATATGAATTCACAGAGCCTCAGACATCGGTGTAAACATGAGGTAAAAGCTGAGAATACATTTAAATATGGCACAAAAACGTCTTGTCTTATATGACGTGTGTGTGTGTGTGTCAGGTTGGGCTAGTCCACCTGCAGTGGGAAGAGGCGTCTGCTGTGGTCTCCACCTGTAATCTGGCTGGTGTCATGACTCTGTGGGACGCTCGATCGGGGATGCTGATGTCGGAGTATCATGGACACACTGCTGAGATCCTCGACTTCGTGCTGAACAGGTGTGTGTTAAACTGAACGGGTGTGTGTTAAACTGAACGGGTGTGTGTTAAACTGAACGGGTGTGTGTGTGTTGAACTGAACGGGTGTGTGTGTTGAACTGAACGGGCGTGTGTGTTGAACTGAACGGGCGTGTGTGTTGAACTGAACGGGCGTGTGTGTTGAACTGAACGGGCGTGTGTGTTGAACTGAACGGGCGTGTGTGTTAAACTGAACGGGTGTGTGTTAAACTAAACGGGTGTGTGTGTGTTGAACTGAACGGGTGTGTGTGTTGAACTGAACGGGTGTGTGTGTTGAACTGAACGGGCGTGTGTGTTGAACTGAACGGGCGCGTGTGTTGAACTGAACGGGCGTGTGTGTTGAACTGAACGGGCGTGTGTGTTGAACTGAACGGGTGTGTGTGTTGAACTGAACGGGCGTGTGTGTTGAACTGAACGGGCGTGTGTGTTGAACTGAACGGGCGTGTGTGTTAAACTGAACGGGTGTGTGTTAAACTAAACGGGTGTGTGTGTGTTGAACTGAACGGGTGTGTGTGTTGAACTGAACGGGTGTGTGTGTTGAACTGAACGGGCGTGTGTGTTGAACTGAACGGGCGTGTGTGTTGAACTGAACGGGCGTGTGTGTTAAACTGAACGGGTGTGTGTTAAACTAAACGGGTGTGTGTGTGTTGAACTGAACGGGTGTGTGTGTTGAACTGAACGGGCGTGTGTGTTAAACTGAACGGGTGTGTGTTAAACTGAACGGGTGTGTGTTAAACTGAACGGGTGTGTGTTGAACTGAACGGGCGTGTGTGTTAAACTGAACGGGTGTGTGTTAAACTGAACGGGTGTGTGTTAAACTAAACGGGTGTGTGTGTGTTGAACTGAACGGGCGTGTGTGTTGAACTGAACGGGCGTGTGTGTTGAACTGAACGGGCGTGTGTGTTAAACTGAACGGGTGTGTGTGTTGAACTGAACGGGCGTGTGTGTTGAACTGAACGGGCGTGTGTTGAACTGAACGGGCGTGTGTTGAACTGAACGAGCGTGTGTGTTGAACTGAACGGGCGTGTGTGTTGAACTGAACGGGCGTGTGTGTTGAACTGAACGGGCGTGTGTGTTGAACTGAGGCCGATCAGGAACTGACGGTAGTGCTGTGTGTTGTGACAGTGATGCCTATAAGAGAAAGAGCTCATGTGACAGTGTGCTGCTTTGCATATAAAGTAAATGTTTTTTAATTAGTTTATTTATCAGTAACACAATAATGTACATAAGATTTAAAAAGCTAAAACCGTGTTTGACTGACAAATGGCGATTCTGAAATGGGTGTTTTATTTATTTCACATAGTTGGTGAATGCTCCTGTTTCGCCAGAGTAAAGTTTTTAGGAGTCACAACTGGATTCCCTAAATTATCATTCCATGTGTACGGAAAACAACTCACACCCGAAATTGATTCTCGCAGTGGTAACCATAGCAACGCTTTGGCTTCTTGTGCGTTTGGTACCTGCTCTTTTTGACCAAAGCAATATGTTAGCTAACACTGACCGCAACCGAAGACTTGTGTTTGCAGTTTTAGCTAAACCTCTATTGACAATGTGCAGTTTTGTTTATGCCTGCTTTCAGTATAAAGATTTAGCTTCATTATGGGCTTGTTCTGTTTACGGTTTCTGTTTTCTAGCAAGATCTGGCAACGGGAGTGAGTCTAGGCTCGTACTTCTTTCCTTCCCTCTTTTTTGGGAGTTAATTCGGTTGTTGAATGCGGTTGTCATTCCCATTAATAACTGAACTGTGTGTGACCAGAACGGGGTTAAACACTAAAAGGTGAACTGACAACCGGATTATCTGCAGTTTAGCTGCAGTGTGTTCATGTCCATAAAGACATTGTAATGTTCCTCTGTCCGGTCTTCACCCCTCTCTACATCAGATACTTTACTCTGACTGTTAAAGGCTTAGTTCACCCTAAAATCATAATTTTCTCATGTCATTTCAAACCCAGAAGACCTGCGATGAAGATTTACATTCATTCATTTAGCAGACGCTTTTATCCAAGATATTTTAAAAATTATTCTTTCAAATTTTGACAAGTTTGTCCATAAAAGTCAAATTAAAGACTGAACATGCTTTGCTTCCTTGATGTGTTCTACCTTCATCATGGGTAAAATATTAATTTGTGCTCTTTGTTGGTTTGTGATGTTGGGTCTGTCGTGTCCACAGAGAGGCGTCAGTCGCAGTCACTGCCGGAGGAGATCATAAAGCCAAAGTCTTCGTCCTGCAGAGACCAGACCGGTAGAGCGAGGGAACCCGAACCCTGACCTGACCCCTAACCCGGACCGGTAGAGCGAGGGAACCCGAACCCCTGACCCCTGACCTGACCCCTAACCCGGACCGGTAGAGCGAGGGAACCCGAACCCTGACCCCTGACCCCTAACACAGCCTAACCTGGACCTGTAGAGCGAGGGAACCTGAACCCTGACCCCTGTCCTGACCCCTAACCTAACCCGGACCTCTGACCCCTAACCTGGACCGGTAGAGCGAGGGAACCTGACCCCTGTCCTGACCCCTAACCTAACCCGGACCTCTGACCCCTAACCTGGACCGGTAGAGCGAGGGAACCCGAACCCTGACCTGACCCAACCCAACCTGGACCCCTGACCCCTAACCCGGACCGGTAGAGCGAGGGAACCTGAACCCTGACCTGACCCAACCCAACCTGGACCCCTGACCCCTAACCTGGACCGGTAGAGCGAGGGAACCCGAACCCTGACCTGACCCAACCCAACCTGGACCCCTGATCCCTAACCCGGACCGGTAGAGCGAGGGAACCTGAACCCTGACCCCTGACCTCTGACCTGGACCCTAACCCAACCTAACCCTACCCGGACCGGTAGAGCGACGGTCCTCCATCCTCCGAGCGCTGGAACTGCAGATCTTCCTCGCTGACACACTATCACCTTTAAACAGAAACTTTATAGACTTTTAACAGAGCTCTACTATTCTGTCTTTAATGTCATGACTGTGTGCTCCTGACCGACTGTTTCTTTATATCTTTATAATTGGGACGTACACTATATAGCCAAAAACTATTCTAGTCATTTCTGTGAGACCAAATATTAGTGCTATACCAGACAGTGACATGCTAGAGAAATGTGTGCTACAGCGTTACTGGAGGATCCTCTTGTTCTCCAGCATGACTGAACCCGTGGACAAAGCAAGGGCCGTAAAGAGAGAGCTTATTGACTGTAGTGGGAATAACTTGACCTGAACGCCACTGAACACCTTTGGAATGAACTGAAACATCGACTCACCCGACATCTGTGTCTAAATTCTTTTGCTCCTGTGTCTTGTTGAACATTTTGAATGTTGTTCCTCACTCAGTAAAGCATATCTCTTTGTGCACGGGGTCACAAACCTCCACAAACTGCAGCAACACAAAGACATCTCACCGTATGTTGTAGCATTATCAGTCCTCACAGAATGACTGAAGTAACCAAACCCATTCATTAGAAAGAGATGTCCACATTTATTTAACCATGCAGTGTTGTATGAAATTCACTTTTGATATAATCATCATGTTAAAAATGCACATTTACTCATTGGCTCAGATTAAAGCTGCTGTTTCGTGTCTGTTTGCTTGTTAAGGATCAGTTTTCCCCATTCTTCTCCCACCGCGCTGTGAAGTGTTAGCAGTGACACAGATTAGGATCGGCCTGTGGACGGTCTTGGTAAAAGCTCATTGCAGATTGGGTTAGCCATACATTCTGCTGTATTTAATTAAAGTGGTCAACCTCTTCTTCCCCCTGTAACGACGAGTCACTTGCTGTGATCCAAGAAATGTGATGAGTGAATAAACACAAGTGATGCTAAACCAGTTGTGAGGTCGTGTTTGCCACTGAATCCCCTCCATGTCCCAAAACTCAGACTTGCGCTCTTTGCTCTCACCCGCTCGTAAGTTTGGCTCGTGTTCAAGTGTGCCTGAAGGCCATAGTGTGTGTAGAACGTTTGATTGTCTGATGGGGCACACTTATTGTGTTGTGTAAATGCTAAGTTGTTTTACACTCTTTTTTAATTTTATTATCATTATTATTTTAAATAAATTGCCCTTTAAAATAAACTTCTAAATATCTGAAACAGGCCACACAATTTAATTGTGATGATTCTAATTAAGTGATAAGTTGCGAACATTTTACAAAATGCACATTGTCGCCCTATATGTAATATTGCATTAATTGAACGTCCTGAAAAAAAAAAATATCTCATCACTGTGACACGTGAGTCCCTGAACATAATGCATGATGGGATATGCTCATCCTCAAATAGCACTCAGAGGCGGTGTTAGCGAGAGTGTATCAGACCTGGGCCAGTCCTGCGTGCTCCTGTCATGTGCACACACTCGCTCAAGGGTCCGAGATCGTGTGTGTGTGTGTGTGTGTAATGGGACAGGCCCTGGAAGTGCTGCTCTCGTATATCATGCTTCTCTTAGTGCACTAACTAGGTAGTCATGGAAATGGTGAAATGAAAGTACTTGTGAAGTAAGTGTGCATACGCTACAGGACACTAGACATCTCTCTCATAGTGTTGGTTGTTCCTTACATTGTATCAGCTCTTATAACTGCACGCGCACAGCTAATGTTCATGAAACACATTTTGTCAGAACGGCTGTTAGATTACTTACTGTATCTCAAAGTATCATGTGCATGTTGAACATGTATGCTTTAAAACAGCAGCACAAAATGACATTTGGTATTAGATGTCATCAGTTGTGATTGTGAGCATGAGTGCTAGTCAGCCAAACTATGTTAGACACTCCACTGTATTCATCTCACACTGTCTTTATCTGTCATACACCAGCATGCTGATGAAACGGATGTTATTGTAGGTTTGTACGGGTGTCACGTTCCCGCTGGACTTGCCCCTGTTCACTTTCCCCGCTTGACAAGCAACGTTGTTTCTCTCCAGCTGTTGAGGATCTCACTGTGCAGAGCTCTATGTAGAAGCAGACCTGTAATGGACAGTGCAGTTTACTAACCCCGCCTGCAAATGATGAGGACCTACGAATTCTGCTCTTCACTTCAAGCCAAGTGACAAAAGGTACATTTTCTGTATGACTTTTCGTTTGGTCTATAAATAACTTTTCAGGAAACTCTGCATTCATAAAGAAATGTTGAATTTATGGTCTGGAGTTCTTCGTTCACGACTGATAAAAACCTTGGACACGGACACTTTTCAAGCAAAAGGTATTTTAGCATCTGTTTTTATTTGTAATGTTTATGTAGGCATTCAAACATTTAAAAGACATTTTATAGACTAAAAGGTGTGTTATATATCAGAGCTGAATGTGTATTTTTAAGTTGTACTTTAGATGCTGAAAATGCAAAATAATTGCAAGTACATTCCAAAAGGAACTGAATTCACTCTTTGCTTAAGAATACGATGACGTCAGAGAATAGCTATTAACTTGGTAGATCATGCTTATCTAGTATTGAACTTGTAGCCCATTTGTATTAGCAGCTCAAGCTTTTTTAAACGTGTGCAAATAAGCTAAAGCTGAATTATCACGATCAGAAGATCTGCTATGCTGCTTACTATACTGGAGGTATTAAGCAGTGTAAAAGGAGCTGTCACAAGCTGTGTTAGTGTCCCGTGAGGCCGTGAATGAAGTGCTCCTTTGTTTATGACAGGTATTTGAGGGCCACTGCGAGCCAGGGCTAACAGCGTGCCGGCAGGGCCGATAGCCTTGGACCTCGAGCCGCGAGGCCTAAATCAAGCTGTGTTTCCACTGTCGATACCCTAACACACTCCTCCACAGAACAACGTCACACAATCCCACCGTTTCACCAGCACAGGGAAGCTAGCGCACTGAAAACCACCTACATCAGGAGTGCACATCAAACATGCTCAATCTAACTGTTATGATCATCATTTCACACAAAAAGAGAACACACACATGTATTAATTCAGGCCTGCTTCCATTTATTTGTGATCACAGCAATGCACAAAACACCCCAAAGGCGTACACTACATACATTTTTCACTAAATTATGCGATCTGAGAAGGTATCACTTTACTAACCCTAACCTATCACTTTACTATTATCCCTTTAGCCAGAGCAACAGAGGGAGCTCACAGACAGAAATCAGGAGTTATGAGTTAACCGGACTATATGTAATTTATGACATGCGCAGAGGCAGAAGTCTGGTATCAACAAAGACACAGGGAAGAGACAGATTCAACATGAAACCAAGTAAATACACAATTATGATTATATATGCTTTAAGTTCTTATGAAAGTGAGTTTTGAGCTGAAAATTGTTTTAAATGTTTGTAATGGCAATTTTCAACAGTTAATATCAGACAGCATCAGAGGTGTAAGAAAACTTTCAAAAGACAAAACTGTAATAAAGAGAAAAGGTTTATTTCAATGAGGATTCCTTTCACATAAGCCGCAGCCACCCAGCTTTGAAATAGAATGCCTACTAGACACAACAAAACATAGATATTTTATACAGTTTCTTGGCAAAAGAACTCCTCCTTCCAGGTTTCTAGTAAGTTTCCAGAAAGATACCCCCTATCTTCTGCTGGTTCGGACTGGTTTCTACCCCCCTGGCACAGGTCACACTGTTCTATGTCCCTGAGACAGCCAAAGGCCTTCATCTACGACCTAAATTGGCCCTCGCTTCCCCGTCCTCCTTCAGCTGCTAGAAAACCTCACAGAAACATATGATTAAACATGATTGGAAACGAATGATTATAAGAAACGCTGGATTTTCCGCAACAAATTCCTCCTCTTGATCATTCTCTGATAAACGTATTAAAGGAAAATTCATCCTTGTCTTCTAATTTCTTGATCAAACATCATTACATCATTACATTTCAAGATCAGAATTGATTCACAGTTATACTTCATGTCTGAATTTCATATCACTGATCATACCCTTAAACTTAGTAGGCAAAAAGATTAAACTTAAAACTATTAGGCAAAAACATTAGAATTAAAACTGGTTTGAAAAAAGATTAAAATGAAATAAGCTCAGGCTATTTTTCCAGGGATAGACCCTTAATTTTACAGCAACCAGATAAAGGTTTATTCTGGAACCGGGTTAGACGAACAAGCTCTGTCATTGCATCCCCAACACTATAGGTCGGACCCTCAGTCATTTCAGTATAAACAAGAAAAAGTTGGATTAATATTTAGTAGGAAAACAAAACATGCTATAAAAACACAGATAAAGTAGATAGGAAAAACTCCTCATATTCAAACCCTGTCCTTGTATGCCATCTCGTAATACGGATGGCCACTGTTTTTAACCCTCTGAACACATCATCATTCTTACAATGGAAAAAGAAATAAAAATAATGAAAACAATAATAATAATAAAAACAGTGAATAAAACAGTCAATCATTGACATCAAAACCTAAACAATCAAAGTTTAGAAAATCCCTTTCCTGGTCCCAGGAAGGCAACAAAAAGGAAAGAAAACACATTTAACTCATGTCTACACACACGTCATCGCTGTCATAATCATCACATTGTTCTCCATCAGTTATTGGGTACAGAGTCAGTTTCACTGCTTGGACTGACGTGCTAACCGTCCCTGCCCTGATCAATCTCTGCACTAAGCTGGAAAGGCACTTCATAATGCATGGTAAACAAAACAGAATCAGCAATCCCATACCCACAATTGGCAAGACAGTTTGAATTATTCTATAAAACCACCCTGACCATGCAGACATCAGCCACCCCACCCACTCACTATCAGTAGCTTTAGGCGGCTCTTTCACAGCTTTTCTCATGTGCTCGATGATATTGGTTATGTTGTCACTGTAGTCAGGAATATTAAAACAGCATGATACCCCCAACATTTTACAAACTCCACCCCTCTCTGCCGTCACCATGTCCAAAACTAATCTATTCTGGACGAGCGCCTCGCGCACTTGTTTCATCTCATCGTTTATTAATGTAAAGGCATTTTCTGTGCTGTTGGCTATTGCTAATACTGTCCATGCTAATCCATTAATTTTGTTGATTGCTACCGTTGTACCCACCCCCAGGAAAATTGACCAACCTATATTTGCCCCTGGCGTCGTCCACGGGTCGGTCAATGTATACCCTGCATAGCTATTTGGCAAAGCTTCAGGCAAAATCTTAACATCTCGTTTCTCTCTCTTACCCACTTTGCTTGGCAAATACACAGAAGTTCCCACATTCATTAAAGCTGGGTAACAGCACCCTGACCAGTCCTTTAATGGCAACCTGTGATATGCTCTATCACCACAAACCCACACTGCGGCTGGTGAGCTTTCGCTCGGCTTGTCGAATGGGCACTTAAAGTTAATTTCTTTGTCGTTAATGTTTGCTGTGCAATTGTTCATTGTCCCGTCCAACACATTGATCTTAATTCTGCAATCTGACCACCCAATTTTCAAAGGTCCCGGTCTGTTGAAACAAACACAAACATCACCTTTCGCAAACGTTACTCTCAGAGGTGGAATTGCAATTCCAGTGTTATTGTACTGCTGTATATGGTCACAGTTGTCAGCAGGCTGTTCCGTTGGTGTCTTTCCTCTCTCTAGTTCCACAACAGTTTTTAATACATCAGTCATTTGCTGAGGAATCAGACACTTGGTTTCGTTGACAGTAGCTGCCCCTAGAGGGACAGCTTTCCATGCGTGTGACATCTCAAGACACATCCAGCAACTTGTCTTGATCTGTAGCTCCTCCTTCTGCAGCAGTGCCAGCGCACACGCTTTGTTCCCCTGGCATTTCATCATTGCTTTCTTTACTTCGGGATTTATCTGACCTTTCTTTGTTTCCCCGTCCTTCATCCAGGCCAGCTCCTCTCCAGAGGCTCGTACGATCTGTGGTGGCCCTGGTAGCAAGAGAGGTTTCGCCGTTGCTGCTGTCCGCGGTGTCGTTGCTGCATACACCATGATGTCCACCTGCTCATACCAGTCTTTAGTAGAAAAGTCCAGGGCGCAGTAGTACCTGCCCTGGTCAGAACATGCTGCATTTTCCAATTCCACTCTCATTCCATACCTGTTGTTGCTCAGCCTGTCTTCAGGGAACACCCTGAATCTCCTGTCGTACCCCTCTTTGATGTTAAAGGCATAGGCTTTCACGTTCCCCCAGTCGCATGGGCTTTTACAGAAGTAGAATGGTACATACTGTTCGGCGTGTCCGTCACACCCTTGGCAGTTGGTTTCGAACGGGTTGCATTTGAAAGTTATGTTCGACCCCTCCTCGATGGTGACGGTGCTTCCCTGCAATCCTTTCACCGGTATCACTTCCTTGAAGACACTTGCTTCTCTCCTGTCACGCCGTCTGATGGTGCTGTTCAGCACAGTCGTTTCAGTCTCGTTGGTGTGTCTCTCCACAGACCACACTGGAAAGCCCTCAGTGAACCATAAAATAATCAAACAGATAGTCACTGATATCAGAGTCAAAATGAACGTGCTTTTGTAAAGTCCACACATTCCTGGTATTCTAAATGGGTGCCACGGCTTTGCACGATCCATCTTGTCTAGTTCTGCAACTGTGTTGTGCCAGAGAATACCTTTGTTTTTTTAAACACTCAAAGTCTTATCAGTCTTTGTTGATGTACAGTGTGCACCCTGATGCTGCCTGTGCAATCAGAACCCTCCTCTTCACCCAGCTCCCTCCTCGCAGCTCGTACTTCTCTCCGCTCGTTGCTGCTGCTAGAATGTGGGGATCTGTTGCCAGTAAATCTTTAAGTTTTGTTAATTCAATGATCAATGTCTCTGACTGTACAAATGGCTTTACTCTGCCCACTTGTCTCACCACTTTCTCTGAGTGACCTTGCACCTGCTCGTCTCTAGGGCTTATTGTTGAGTTTGCTGCTGTCTTTGGGGCTCCTCCTCTTGTTGCTCCTCCGATATGGGTGGAACCTTCCTGCAGTGATTGGCATGTACCCACGTCGCTCGCTCGCCGACCTTCACCGCCGTATGCGTGATCAGCAAGACTTGGAATGGTCCCAGCCACCGTTTCGCCCTCCAGCTCTTTCTCCTGAGGTCTCGAATCACCACGTAATCACCTGGTCTGATTTTGTGCAGGAACGTCTCTGCTACCTTGCTCTTAGAGAGAGCTTCTTTCACCTGCACAGAAATGTTAGATAACAAACACGACATCTTTTTGCAGTAATTCAACATTTCATTCTCACACACATCTGTCGATGGAAGCCTCCTTCTTTCCCCTGTTATACCCATGAACGGTGGTCTACCAAAGAGAATTTCAAATGGGCTCAAATTTGTTTTGACTCTCTTTCTCATTCTCATGTACATTAACACAATGGGGAGTGCTTTCACCCACGAGAGCCCTGTTTCTTCACAGCATTTTGCCAATTTGTTCTTTACCGTCTGGTTTTCACGCTCCACAGCGCCCCCGCTGGCAGCGTGATAGGCACAATGTGTTCTCATATCAATACCTAAGAACTTGCCCACCTGTTTGATTGCCTCATTGACAAAATGTCGTCCGTTATCACTGCTGATCTTCCTTGGGACGCCCCAACGGGGTACAATTTCGGTCAGCAGTGCCTTTGCAACTGCCGCCGCATCTTGTTTCGAGGTGGGAAACGTCTCAATCCATTTTGAAAACATATCCACCATAACCAAACAATATTTCTTATTTCCGCACGGGGTTAGTTCAATGAAATCAATCATTAAATATTCAAATGGCCCCTCTGGGGCTGGCTGGCTTGCCAGTGGTGTTTTAATGCCCCGTGCGACGTTATATGTGGTGCAAATCACACATCTTTTGCAAAAATTCTCAGCATGTATTGTGAAACCTTTGGTAAACCACAATTCTTTCATTTGCATAATCATCCCCCCCTTGGATGCATGGTCCATCCCATGCAACAATTTAGCGTAATGTGGGAAAAAATGGCTGGGCAGACACGGCCTTCCATCAACAGATGTCCATACACCATCAACAAGGCTGCAGCCTGCCGTCTTCCATTTGTTTTTCTCAGCTCCTGTGGAAAAAGACTGCATGCTCTGTAAACAAGGAGAAATGTCATTGTTTAGGTTATTGTCAATTTGTACGCAAGTGGCGCCACTGCTATCAGCTTCAGTCTGCTTTGTTGCCGCTGCCTTCGCAGCCATATCAGCTCTGGCGTTGCCTGTTGATATGAAACTTTTATCATTAGTATGCGCTGCGCATTTACAAATTGCAATCTTGTCTGGCAGCATAATGGCCTCCAAAAGGTCAGATACTAACGTAGCGTTCAGTATCGGTCGTCCGTCTGACTTTAAAAATTTTCTGTGCTTCCACAGAGCACCAAAGTCATGCGTGACCCCAAAAGCATAACGCGAGTCTGTGTAAATCGTTACACACTTGTCAGTCATCAGTTTACATGCTTCAGTCAAAGCGACTAATTCAGCTGCCTGTGCAGAGTAATGACATGGTAATTTGCCAGATTTTACAGTTTCAAATTCAGTCGCCACGGCATAGCCCACGTTATTTTGTCCTGTTCGTGGATCTTTCGACGCAGATCCATCCACAAACAGGATGTTGTCACAATTATCAAGCGGAACGTCCATCAGATCTGGACGTGGTGTGCATACCTGCTCTAACACTGACAGACAACAGTGATGTTCTTCACCATCCTGCTCTGTGGGTAAAAGGGTCGCTGCGTTCAACTTTGTACACCTTTTGACAGTTATATTTGGCATATCTAACAGAATCGTATGATATCTCAACCAACGAGCTGTAGACAAATGTGACGTTCTCTGCTCCTGCAAAATCATGGACACCGAATGTGGGACTTCTAAAGTCAGATCCGCATAGCCTACAAACTCTCTTGAGGCCATGACAGCCAATTCAGCCGCTGCCACTGCCCCTCTTTTGTGACAATGCTTTGCTGTTTTGTTTGATAACATGACCCAGGAAGGTCACTTCCTGTTTCACAAACTGCAGCTTTGAAAGGCTGACCTTGTGTCCCTCCCTTTCAAGATGCTTCAGGAGAGTCACAGTGTCAGCCCTGCAAATAGACTCACTTTCTGAACAGATCAAAAGGTCATCAACATAAGAAATCAATGCGGTTCCCTCTGTTAAAGTCAGATTCTCAATGCTCCTTCTCAGTGCCTCGTTAAATAAAGTCGGGCTCTCAGAAAAACCCTGACATAATCTCGTAAAAGTATAACCCCTACCATCGAAATCAAACGCGAACCAAAACTGGCTTTTTTCATCGACCGGAACGCTGAAAAAGGCATTAGCCAAATCAACCACAGAAAAATACTTTGCATTTTCTGGAATTTGAGTTAGGAGCGTGTATGGATTTGGGACGCGTGGGGCACGCGTAACGACAGATGAGTTCACCGCTTGGAGGTCCTGGACAAAACGCCATTGAACAGGTTGATTACGATCTCGTATCTTTTTCACAGGAAAAATTGGAGTTCTGACAGGTGAATCATCACAAGGCCTAATTACACCCTCTTTCAATAAAGCATCAAACACCGGTTTTATACCCTCTATTGCTTCACGTTTCAGTGGATACTGTGCCTTACATGGTCTGAAATCAGATTTTGGTGTGATTACGACTGGCTCACAACCTTTTATCAGCCCCACATCATATTTGTTTTTTGCCCACAAGTTTGGTGATATTTGTGCCAAAGAAATATCAATTTCTGAGGCAGAAATATCCCCCTCTCCCTGTCCTGTCACATTTTTCCCAATAGCAGTCACATTTCTCTGAACCCCCACCTCAAAGTCACATTTTGATTTAAATGCCCCCATACTCTGACTCTCTGCTGTGTGTGTGTCAACTCTCACCCAGTCTGTGGCTGATAAACATTCTTTTACAAAAAGGCCCACATCTCTCCACTGTTGGCTTATGGCCTTGGAGACAGATAAGTGGCAGGCGGTGTTCTCTGACATAAGAAAACAATCTTTCTGACTTTCTGTCAACACTGCGGCCAATGCACACACACTCTCTGTCCAGAAAATCTGGTCAAACTTCACACTTTCATTCTCCACAGAATCAAACCACATCTTTTCAAAATCTGAATCTCGCTCTGTTACGACATGTGATGTACAATGCATTTTATCATTTGTCATAAACTCTGTGTCGACTGGGTTTGTTCGAGCCTTTGCCAATTTCAAAATTTTCTCTGCCCAATCAACATCTGTCACCTGCCATTCATAAGCCCACTTCGGCTCGAATTTGGAACAAGTAATTTGTGATGTCTCCTCAATGCTAATTCCAAAGGAATCAGCACAGAGGGACAAATTTAATTTGCACATTAAATCACGAGCCATCAGAGGTGCGGGACAGTTGGGAGACCACACAAACTCATGTTCGAAAAGGCTTCCCCCCTCTGTTTCGCACTCTAACGGCTCGGTTAACCGGTCAGAAATCAAATGGCCAGAGGCCGAAGTGCTCTCAAACACTTTCCCGGTTAAAATTGGAACACATGGTAAATCACATGGTCGTAATGTGCTCAGGCTCGCACCAGAATCTACTAAAAAGTCAATAACTACCCCTTTAACTCGTAAAGGATAAATAGGCATTTCAGAAAACCCTGTGCTTTTGTATAATTTCACACGCTCATCACACACAGCACTGCTCAAATCATCAGTCACAGCTTTGCTCAAAGTATCATCAGACACATAAAAAGATTTGCAAGCAGTTTTTTCATTGCAGATAGCAGAAAGAAGATCAGTGTATGTGTTTGTGTGTGCATCGTGTGTGTGTGTGTTAGTAAAGATATTTTCACTTCCCTTTGCTGCAGCCAAAGATTGGGTCCCCAAAACCAGACTCTTTCCGTCCCGCTCTCCAGACCCCTCGGTTCAATCCGACTTTGTGTTCGGGCACGCGTCGCTCCAATGACCGTCCTGTTTGCACAGTCTGCATTTCGTGCAGTCACGGGTCGCGTGTGCATTCGTTGAACAAACAAAACAGTTCCATCTTACAGCTCCAGCAGCTCTTCCTCTCTGTCCTTTTCTACTGACTCTTTTACTATATTTAGTCTTATTTTACTCAAGGTCCCCGCTTCGGGAAAATCGTGAAATTTGATCAGTTTCTGTATGTCAACCATACATTTACCACCATAATTATTTCTCATTTGACAGAAAATTGGTGTATAAAAATGATCTAATTTACTGTTAGATGACCCCATTTTGGCTGAATCTCCCTTTTGGATTTTACTCTTTCGACACGTGTCTTAGTATCTGTCAAACGTCTTCGACAGACCCGATTTTATTCCACCCAAAACCGGTCGGGTTTCAGCAAATATGCCGTGCTTTTGTAATTATGTTTTACTCAAAATCTACTATTCACCTAATCAATCTGGCGTGGCTCTTCCGTCCACCCTTGCAAGATTTCTTCGGGTTACAGAGACTTTGAGCAAAACTAATCAACCAGCACCTGTGATTACCCTGAATCACCAGTGGTACTTCCGTCCACCTGTGGCACTTCCGTCCACTAACGAGCTGAGTGTGGCAGAAACCGATCTGATTTCCGTCAGACCAATTTCTCCCTCAAAAAATTGTGATTACTCAATCACCTCTCGCTCGTACCCAAAGCAAACTCAGCCAACATGGTTCATGTTCACTCACAATTATCAAATCACACTTAACATCAATAAAACAATTCTGCCGTTTCTTACCCAGAGATGCTTTCTCTTTTCTGTAATTGCCGCGGATTCTTTCTTGATCCTGGTGGGAGTTCCTCCACTGGTCCTGAACGCGGGAACTTGGCTCTCTCTCCCTTAACCTGTTGAGTTACTATCTCAAACCGTCGGGGTATGAGACGGCCGCCTGATGCCGCCGGGTTTGCAGTTCCGTCCAAATCCGTTCTTCAGGACCAGGAGAAGAAGATCCGCACAGGACCCCACGTACTGACACCAAGTTGTAATGGCAATTTTCAACAGTTAATATCAGACAGCATCAGAGGTGTAAGAAAACTTTCAAAAGACAAAACTGTAATAAAGAGAAAAGGTTTATTTCAATGAGGATTCCTTTCACATAAGCCGCAGCCACCCAGCTTTGAAATAGAATGCCTACTAGACACAACAAAACATAGATATTTTATACAGTTTCTTGGCAAAAGAACTCCTCCTTCCAGGTTTCTAGTAAGTTTCCAGAAAGATACCCCCTATCTTCTGCTGGTTCGGACTGGTTTCTACCCCCCTGGCACAGGTCACACTGTTCTATGTCCCTGAGACAGCCAAAGGCCTTCATCTACGACCTAAATTGGCCCTCGCTTCCCCGTCCTCCTTCAGCTGCTAGAAAACCTCACAGAAACATATGATTAAACATGATTGGAAACGAATGATTATAAGAAACGCTGGATTTTCCGCAACAGTTTTTGTTTTTGTTTTTTTTATACTTTATTTTGTGTGCATTTTTTTAATTTTCACAAAGAACAAAATAACAACTAGAAGGGTACTACAAATACAGGTCTTCCATTTGTTTCATAAATTTGGGTGAGTTACATAACAAGTCCATTTCCACCATCGTATTTTCCATTTATGTGCTTCCAGTCTCAGGTCATGGGTCATTTTTTCCATTGCAAATATTTCCTCCATTATATTCCTCCATTGGTCCAGACTCAAAGGTTCACTTTTCAACCAATTCCTCGTTATAACTTTCTTACTTGATATCAGCATCACTTTGATTAGATACATGTCTTCCCCTTTAACAACATCTTTAGGTAACAGGCCTAAATACAGAGACTGTGGGTCATTCGGTATTTTGTAACCCAACATTTTTTCCATTTCTGTTACAATAGATACCCAGTAGGGGCGAATTTTTATACATGACCAAAATACATGAGAGTGATTGACATTGACGTCCCCGCAGAGTCTCCAACACTGTTGTTGTTTTTTTAACTGTTTACTTTTAATGAGGGGTGTAATAAAGTATCTCACCAAGTTCTTCCAGCCAAATTCTCTCCATTGTCTGGAGCTAGTAGAAGTTTGTTATAAAAGACAGATCGACTGCCAATCATTCTCTGTTAATTTAAGCTGCAGTTCTACTTCCCATTTCTGTTTTATGTATAGTGAGTCAAACCTATTGCAATTTTGTAAACATTTGTACAGCCTGGATACAGTTTTTGAGGGTAAATGTCTGTATGCCCCTGCGATCATATCTATTAATTCACTGCCCTCTTGAGAGAGGTGATTTTCAATGTCTGTATTATAAAAATGTCTTAGTTGGAAATACCTAAATAAATCAGAGTTTTCAAGGTCAAATTCCCTCTTCATGTTTTCAAAAGATTTAAACTTTTTACCCTCTGTTAATGTACACACTGCGGTGATTCCCTTGTCAGTCCATCTTGTAAATGTGCTATCCATCTGACCACTTCTGAATTTTGGAGAGTACAATGGCCAGATCAACAATTTACAATCCCCCTCCATTTTGTATTTATTCAGTATATCCCACCAGATCTTAATTGTTGTATCTACTATAGGATTTGGTTCTATAGGTTGGTTAGATGTTTTCTCACCTAACCTTGTTTGTGGTTGGCATGTTCCGTAGTTAAGCTCAGTGGCCCTCATTTATCAATCTTGCGCAGAAATGGGCGTATATGTTGGCGTAAGATTATGCTTACACTCCTCTCACCGCCTGATGTATGAAGCTGTGCGTACCTTTGAAATCCAGGTGTACGCAATACCTGACCTTGAGAAATGCCGCGGCTGAAAACGATCGTCATTAGAATAACACGCCCCTATATATTCAAGTCTCCGCTTCCCCCACGCCCTCATTTTACGCCATGGACACACGGAAGACGGCAAAGAAGAGAAACTTCTTTGAGAAAGAGAAAGCGAAACCAGGGAAGTGGAAAGAAACAAAATTGATTTCTAGATTTTTATTATTAATGACGCTTATTGTTATTTAGAAGAAGAATGTCGTTATTATTATTATTTGTATTATTATTATTATTATTTAAAAGAAGAAGAATGTCATTTTTATTATTTTGTCAGTCTGAATTATTTTTTTGGTCATTGAAAGCCTTTCATTACTAAACCCAGTCCGTGCACACCTGCCGGGCCTAACCCTGGCCTAACCATCGTTTCAAAGAATAGTACAACGGCAAGCGCGTCAAGCGCGTCCGTTTGGGGAGGTGCGCGCGCAGTCTGCGGAGACTCGCGCTGCGGAGCCAGGCGAAAGTATAAACAAGGCTTGAAACGTCAGGTAAAGCGCACAGGCTCGCAACTGAAGGAATACATATGCCTACAATTCAAATGCTTTGGTAAAGTCACACAACTTAAACATTGAAGTCCATGTTGCACAAAAATAAACACTGAAGTTTATAATTACTATGTTGTTGTTTTTTTACAGTGGGTCATAATATATCATATCTTTTAGTTTGTCAGTGCGTTTTGTGGTGTTAGGAATTGTTTTTCTGCGCATTTCCCGCACTCAAAACGTGCGTACACCACCTCCTGAGCTGGCGTAGGATTTGAGCGTGCCGTACGCCAACGTTCATATTGATAAATCTCAAAGTCACCGTGGTTTTGTGTACGCCAGGTGTACGCTGGAAATTTGGTGTACGCACTTTTGATAAATGAGGGCCATTGTGTTTCCATTTGGAGTAATATTCTGACGAGCACCAATAAATGATATATCTCAACTGGGCAGCTAAAAAATATTCTTTAAAATTTGGAAGGGCAAGTCCTCCTCTTTTTTTCTCTAGTTGTAGAGTTTTGAGCTTAACCCTTGGTCTTGCCCCCTTCCAAATAAATCTACTCACTTGTTTGTCCCATTTATCAAATTGAGTTTTTGGTATACAAATTGGCAGTGAAATGAATAAGTACAGCAATCTAGGCAACACATTCATTTTTATCACCTCTATCCTTGAGCTTAAATACATTACTAGTGTTGCCCATTTTGTCAGATCTTTTTGTATAACTTCATTAATCTTATTATAGTTAGCCTCATATAATGTGTTTAGTTCTCTAGTCAGATAAACACCTAAATATTTAATTTTTCCTGAATCCCATTTTAATTTGTAAGCTCGTCTGATTGAGTCAGCTGGTCTGTATTTTATACAAAGAACTTGGGTTTTTGAAATGTTTAACTTATACCCAGATTTCCCTCCAAAATCTTTTAGTAACGTTAAAAGTTTAGGAAACGTATAATCCGGATTGCTGAGGTATATGATAATATCATCTGCAAAGAGACCTAACTTATGTTCATCCTTAGCGACTGTGATTCCTTTAAGTTCTTTACTTTGTCTTATATACTGAGCCAAAGGCTCTATAAACAAGGCAAATAGGGAGGGGCTCAGACAGCATCCCTGCCTCGTCCCTCTGAAGAGCTCGAATCTGTCTGTTAAGTCGCCATTTATTTTAATTCTAGCCACTGGTTTATCGTATAGGGCCTGTATACATTTAATGATAGTTTTATCAAAACCCATTCTTTTCAAAACCGCAAAAAGGAAGTTCCAGCTGACTCTATCAAAAGCCTTTTCCGCGTCAAGACTTACTAAGGCTGTAGGAATACTCTGTTTATTGACTTCATTAATTATATGTAATGTGCGCCGAATGTTATCTTGCGTTTGGCGACCTTTTATAAAACCTGTCTGGTCCTCATCTATCAGGTCTGGGAGGAAGGTTTCTAATCTTCTAGCGATTATAGACGTGAATAATTTGTAATCCACATTCAAAATGGAAATTGGACGATAGGATTCACATAACTCTTTATTTTTACCTTCCTTTGGTATGACTGTTATCATGGCCTCTTTCCAAGAGGGAGGACACTTTGCATGTTTGAGTGTCCAATTGAAAGATTCCAACATTAGAGGGGCAAGGTCTTCTTTATAAACTTTGTACCATTCGTTAGGATAGCCATCTGTCCCTGGGCTTTTTTTGCTTTTCAATCTACTGATAGCATTATCAAGCTCTTTTTTAGTAATGGGTGAATTTAATGATCCATTTTGAGTAGTTCCTATGGAGGGGAGATCTAATTCAGCTAAATAATCTTCAATTTCTTTTTTATCTACTTGTTCTGAATGATTATACAGAGATTTATAATATTTATGAAATATATTTTTTATGTCCTTACTTTCTGGATCTCTGATTTTGTTAATTGAGTTCCTTATTTGCTGTGATCTTAATCTTTTTGCTAATATTTTGGTTGCTTTGGGACCTGATTCATAAAAGATTTGTTTTGTGAATCTCAGTTTCTTTTCTGTCTCCTCATTTGCCATGTCTGATAATTGTTTTATAATTCCTTTTATAATTCCAGCCAATTTATCACTCTTATCTGTATGTTGTTGTTTTTCTAGTTTTCTCACATTTTGTTCTAATTCAGCTCGTAGTAGCTTTTTCTTTTTTTTAATGTGAGCTAGCCTTGATATCAGGTTTCCTCTCATCACTGCTTTTATAGTGTCCCATAATATTGTTGGCTCTATTTGTTCATCCTTATTATTGGCTATACAGTCTTGAATCTCTTTTTTGATTTCTTGCACCACGATTTCATTATTAAGAATATTAACATACATTTTCCATAATGTTGTTTTGTTTGGACTATCAAGGTGTATAGTTAAGTGTATAGCATTGTGATCTGACACATCTGCTATTCCGATTTCACAGTCTATTACCCGATGTCTATCCATTGTATTCATCAGAAAGTAGTCAATCCTAGAATGTACCTTATGAGCAGCAGAATAATGTGTATAGTCTCTCTCTAATGGATGCAGAACTCTCCAAACATCACACAGACCTGCATCTTTTATTAGAATATTAAGATTCTTGGATTTGATGTTTTTATATCTTTTAGTACTTGTTGTGTCTTTAGTGTAATTCAAAATTGTGTTCCAATCGCCTCCACAAATCAAAATTCCCTCACTGATTATTGTTATTTGTCAAACAATAAGTTAAAGAATGATTTGTCTTCCTCAGGGGGTGCATACACATTAATTAATGTGACAACAGTATTATCAATCCTCCCTTTAACAATCACATATCTGCCATATTTATCAGAACATTCCTCAGTCAATTCAAAATGAACAGTGTTTGAAATTAGGGTAATAACTCCTCTCCTTCTGCTATTCTTGAACGAACTATAATAGGAATTTATGTAACCAAGCTTTTTAAATTTCTCATGTTCTACATTTGACATATGAGTTTCTTGTATGAATATCACTTGCATTTTATCTCTTTTCAATTTCGTTATCACCCTACTCCTCTTTATCGGATTTCCCAGACCATTTACATTTATTGTCTCAATTTTCAGTTTACATGACCCACTCATACCCTGAGTAAATTATTTCTGTAGACCCCACTAGTGAACCGGAACTATTAACGAAAACAAAAAAGTTTAAAAAATAAAATGAACAAAGACAATGAAACCGGGGATACCTGTGACTCCAACTCAAAGGGAAAAATGTCTCTCCCCACTGGGCCCCGTCGGTAGGCCTAGGGTAGTGTCTCCCGTAAGGGGAGGGGACCCTATGTAAGGTTTGGAAACTACTTCCATCCTAAGTGTCCAACGTCCTAACTCCTTCTCTGGTGCCTCTCCTTCAGTCCTGTGAATTACAGTGGCCTTCCTGTGTCAATAATGCAAACACTCCTCATCATTCATTTTTTCCTGCTTCTCTGAAACTCCATCACTTTCTCTTTTGCCCTCTGCGCCGTAGGGACTCTGTGCTCTCGCCGGGGACGCGCCTCCCGCTGCCATCCCAAGGACCTCTGTAGTCGAGTCTCCATAGCGACTTCTTCCGTAACCGCTGCCGGCACCTCCACTTCCAAGCCCCGCTTCCGCAACTCCATCCCAGCTTCGTGTGCGCTGCTGTATGTTCCAACACCACTCTCCCAATGGATTCGTATGCTTGTGTAGGGTGTTTGGAAACGGACACCTTTTTCCTTCAGCACTTTCTTAATCTCTTGATATGCCATGCGTTTTTGGACGATCTCAGTAGCATAGTCGTGGTCAAAATAAATGTTTCTCCCATTTGACTGAATGCGTCCTTTTTTCCACACTTCTTTGAGGATTAGCTCTTTAGTAGTATATTCTTGAAAATTTACTATAATATGTCTCGGGTTATTATTGGGTCGGGGCTTGGCTGTGAAGAGACTGTGGGCTCGCTGAATTTTAAGATCCAAGTCCGCTGGCAAAGGTAACTCACGTTTGAGGAAATCTGTCACGAATTGCGTCACCGACTTCCCTTCCTCTCCTTCTCCAACCCCGAAAAGGCGAATGTTGTTCCTTCGCGAACTGGATTCGAGATCGGTCAGTTTGTTTTGGATACTCCTCTGTCGCTTAATGCTTTCAGTCAGCACTTCAGTCAAATCCAGTGTCATGTCCTCAACACGTCCCACGCGATTCTCCGCTTCTTCCATTCTTTCAGTCAGGCCTCCCACTTCCACCGTCAGGTTGTCAAGTTTATTACCCATCTCCTGGCGCAGGGCATTGATGTCCTTCCTTAGTTTGTCATTGTCCTCCTTCAGTTCGGATTTAAGCGTTTCTATTGCTTCCAATATAGCACTCGAGGTTTTGTTAGTTCCGCCCGGGCTCGTGCTTGCTTGCTCGGTTGGGTTGCTAGCTTTTGTTGCGGTTATTGATTTGTCTCCTTTAGGCATTTTTCGTCTTTTTGGCCTTTAATGTTTTGAACCCCACTCAAATGTTTAACTTACTCTATTAATGGATAATATATCGTCGAGTTTTGGTGGGTATTTTCCATCAATTTCGGAGAGCGGTCACCAAACACGTCTGTCTCGTTACGCCATCACCGGAAGTCCGTTTTAAATGTTTTTAATGTTGAGGTTAGCGGTTAGCCTGATATGAAAACATGGGTTAGGCTAGGGTTAGGGTATGTCCTCTGTTCATAACCCCTCCTCAAGCCCCTGTTGGCTCACTTTGGACCAAGGTATTACTTGGCCTGATGAAGCCCCGGCGAGGCCCCGGAAGTGACAGTGGAAACGCGACTGGCGATGGCACACACTAGCTGCTCGCTTTTGTGCCCGACAGTGGAAACAAGGCTCATGTGGCAACAACAACAGCTGTCATATAATTTCTCAGTGAGAAATATTAGTAAAATCAGCACTGAAACCTTTCAGAGGAAGGAGAAAATAACGGATAATTTTTTCTAATGTTGACAGAATTTTAGTAGTAAAATGGAATAATGTCTCATTGTTCAACAATATGTATTGATTTGTTAATCAATGTTAAATCAATGATGTATTACTCTCCTCTTCACAGATTTAACTCGTCTTACTATGGATGTCTGGCATGGAGAGTTGTGGTAATGGCTACGCTGATGCGAAACACCTCCGATAGCGATGTGGAGGCCCAGCTGATCTATGCCCTCACGCTGCCCGTGTCCTGCGCTATAATCCTGATCAACCTGCTCATAATCCTGGCCATCACCTGCAGCCGTCAGCTTCACAACTCGCAGAACTACTTCTTCGTTAGCCTGCTGGTGGCCGACCTGTGCACAGGTGTTGCTCTTCCCTTCATTCCCTGGATGGGCCTGAACCGCCCGCTCAGCTTCTCCTCCTGTCTGCTGGTGCACATTTTCCCTAACTTTCTGTTCCTGGCCTTCCTCTCTAACCTTGTACTGGTGCACTACGAGCGTTATCGGAGTATCGTGAGTCCCCTCCGGCGTGGACAACTCTGGCTGCATCGGCGATTTGCTCTCGCTCTGCTAGCCGCGTGGATGCTGCCGCTACTGTTCGCTCTGTTGCCTGCCTTCGGCTGGAACAACAAGGCTATTCATGACCGGAACGGTTGTTGTCCAGAAACCAATAGCACGGCACATTCTAACTGTGTGGCATTGTCTGGAGAGCGTTGCTGTACATACCGTAGTGTCTTTCCTAATGCTTTCATCTATTTGGAGGTGTATGGCCTACTGGCACCCGCTATCCTCTCCATTGCTGCGATGACGTGCCGTGTGCTGTGGATCACCCGAGAACAGCTGAGGGACATCCAGCGTCTGCAACGGGCCGTGGCAAATAAGGGATACAGACGGAGACTGGAAATGCGATACGCTTGTTGTGTGGCAGCCGTTTCCCTCGCCTTCTTGGCCTGCTGGGTGCCCTACATTGTTTACACTCATATAGGCATGGAGTTTTTGCTTCGTCGGGGAGGAAAGAGCGATCGCACGGGCCACATTGTGCTGTCCTGTGTTGGGGTCGGGGGAATTGCTGTCGTGCCCCTTCTTCTGGGACTTGCCAACAGGGAGTACACAGATCCGGTCAAGAAACTGTTCCGCAAACTGTGGCACCGCTGCGGTGTGCAAAGTGTGCAAATGGACCCTAGCATTCGAATCTGTCGCAGCTGATGTGATTGACTTTCAATTGAAGTTTAGATTTACAATGTTCATAAGATGAACTGTGATTTTGGTTTCATTCTCAAAACAAAAATGGTTTGGAAACCGAGAACAAAATCAGCTGTTTTGGAACAAATGATTAAATTTGGGAGACAATAACTTTATTTATCATGCAGTTTCAACTTTATAACTTTGTAGAACTTCTACATTCACAAACAGCTTTATCACACACTGCATGAAAGGGAGTGTTCGAAAAACCATAATAGGGGCACTTTAAATAAAACCCACAATAATGCTTTTGAATGTATTGAACCTGCTTTATTGAGGCTCTCAGCAGTTCAGACCTGTGCAGTCGGTTGGGAGGTAATTTGAATACAATATGGATTTACTTCTATTTTTGGAATTGTTATGGTTAGGGTTAAGTATTTGGGTTCCAGTGTTTTGGAACAGGTTTTCTCTCATAGACAGATGCCCTAACATTCTATGTTAGATTTTCCTAATGCCACGCAGAACTCATTGGTTCTCGTGTAATGACCAGCAGAGCAGCCGCCTCCTTCATGCTTTGTAGAGGTACGATGTTCTGGTGTTGGTATGTAATCTTTTTCTTTCTCCCAAAACATTTGCCAAAAACAACTGTCTCATCCACTTCTAGAACATTGTTCCATTTTTCCAGCTTTGGAACAAGTTACTTCAAGGTGTTCTTGAGGCAACAAGTGAGCTTCATTGGATTATAGTAATTTCCTGTCATCCTCTCATTAACTGTTTTGTTGTGATTTCCCTAGAAAGTTTGAGATGACAAACCTGGACCTGTAGTTAGATAATCAGGCCGGTAAGGTTTGAGGTTGCTGGCATTATACAGCACAAATGAACAACCAGAGGCGCAGTTGCCAAAAACAGTAAAAGTACTAGAATAAGAAAAAGTACTTGAGTAATAAAATAATTACATGAGCAAGATTGTAGTCAATGCAAAGACTGGAAAAATGCAAATGGCTAATTAATTCAGATCTGATAAAGCTTCAGCTTGAGCAGTGATGAATTACGTAAATTCTAAATCATACCTCAAGTACTTACAAGTGGCTGTTACAAGTTGTTTTATGGCTATATTAGTCACTGTTACTGTGAGGACTCTGAATAAAGAACACTTTTTTTTAAAACATTTGAAATAAATCCAGTAATGTAAAGCTTAAGTAAGTTCAGTGATGGTTCATTTCTGTTTTAAAAAAAAGAATTTAATTGAGTTCATGTATACTTATAGCCGCTTTGGTTAAAACAGTGATGTCATCATCCAGCTCAGTTCAGTTTTCATATAATGGTGTCAATGCAGGAAGATCAATAATACTGTTGAATATTAAGCCAGTGGCAAGGAATCAAAAGTCAAAGTGACAGAATGGAGAAAAAACCCTTTGGAGAAACCAGACTCAGTCGTTCAGTTCTCCTCTGGCCAACGAACGAACAGTGTATGATTATGATTCAGGCAACATTGCAGGTCAGAGGTCAGATTGGATCGGAATATTCAGGATATTTATCCAGTTCCTCTAGTTGAAGACCGCAGTCATGAAGGTATGGAGACGAGTTTGTTGAGGATCAGAGCCGATGGCTGTCGTGTCGATGAAGACTTCACAGGGGAGAGTGTAGTTGACAATTTCTCTGCAGACACTTCAGGGAGGCGTTGTGGTCGTGTCTAGGCGCAGGTCCACCATCTGATCTGGATACGGCCCGGATCCGGCTGACTACATCATGTGTTGTGGTCGTGTCTAGGCGCAGGTCCTCCATCTGATCTGGACACGGCCCGGATCCGGCTGACTACATCATGCGTTGTGGTCGTGTCTAGGCGCAGGTCCTCCATCTGATCTGGATACGGCCTGGATCCGGCTTACTACATCATGCGCTGTGGTCGTGTCTAGGCGCAGGTCCTCCATCTGATCTGGATACGGCCTGGATCCGGCTTACTACATCATGCGCTGTGGTCGTGTCTAGGCGCAGGTCCTCCATCTGATCTGGATACGGCCTGGATCCGGCTTACTACATCATACGCTGTGGTCGTGTCTAGGCGCAGGTCCTCCATCTGATCTGGATACGGCCTGGATCCGGCTTACTACATCATGCGCTGTGATCGTGTCTAGGCGCAGGTCCTCCATCTGATCTGGATACGGCCCGGATCCGTCTGACTACATCATGCGTTGTGGTCGTGTCTAGGTACAGGTCCACCATCTGATCTGGATACGGCCCGGATCCGGCTGACTCCAGTAAACCTCGGGATAAACAGAGAGACTAACATTAGCGTAGATGCCATTCTTCTTATGATGTAACGAGTACATCGGGTGTTATGGGAAGTGTTCCCAGTTCCGGCTAACCTAGTTTATGCAGCATAACAATCATTTAACTGATTTCAATAATAGAAATTGGTAATGTTCTATGTGAATGCTAGGTTGAAGAGATGTTTTTTTAATTCTAGATTTAAACTGACAGTGAGTCTGCTTCTCCAACAATGCAAAGTGTTGGTGCTAAATATCAACTGGCCAGAATTTTGAGATCGCAATAAACCTGAAGGACTATAATGTGTTAAGAGCTCACTCAAGTACTGCGGAGCTAAACCATTTAGTGCTTTTTAAGTAATTAGCAAGATTTTCAAATGGATGTTGACAGAACCGGGCTAATATGGTCATACTTCCTGGTTCTGGTAAGAACTCGAGCTGCTGTGTTTTGAACCAGCTGTAGTTTGTTTATTAAGCGTGCAGGGCAACCACCCAGTAGAGCATTACAATAATCTAGCCTTGAGGTCATGAACGCATTAACTAATTGTTCCGCATTTGTCATTGAGAGCATATGGCGTAATTTATATATATTTTTAAGATGTATAAATGCGATTTTACAGATACTAGACATGTGACTTTCAAATGAAAGATTGGTATCAAAGAGCACATCCAGGTTCCTAACCGATAACGAGGACTTGACAGAGCAGCCATCAAGTGTTAGACAGTATTCTGGATTATTACTTGAGGACGTTTTTTTGTCCAATAATTAGAATAAATTTTTTTTCAGAATTAAGTAGTAGGAAATTACTAGTCATCCAATTTTTATATCAGCTATACATTCCGTTAATTTTGTGAATTGGTAAGTTTCGTCAGGGCGTGAAGAAATATAGAGCTGAGTATCATCAGCATAACAGTGAAAACTAATGCCATGCTTCCTAATGATATCTCCCAAGCCTATCCAAAAAAGCCTAACCAGCCTATCTCCCAAGCCTTTTCCAAAAAAATAACTTAAAGGCACAATATGTAATTTTCGTCACAAGAGGTCACTTCTTCAAAACAAAGGCTTAGCTTGATGACGCCATAAATGAGTGTGGAATCTTGGGTGGTGTTGTCTTGACTATTCACCTACACAGTCAGTCTGTTTTTATTGTGCTTGAATGCCACAGTCGGCCACTGCCACTCCTTTCGTTTTGTTTGTTTTTCTTACTATTAAAGTTACATTTAATGTTCACTGTGCCGAGCAGGCCGAGGGCTGTGATTGATAATGAGCGAAACCTGCGCGACGCACCGGTCTCGTATCTCTCACGGAGGAGCGACGACAGTGAGGGACGAGAGAGGACCAGGCCTGGACATTTATGGTATGTTTTGTTTATATGTGTTACAATTATGTTTGATATCATAAATTAACATTATTTTAATGAAATAGCCGTGTATGCTGAATTATTACTCATACAGGCACTTTATCTGATGAATTAAAATTGTGGGGTAACGGAGCGCTGTTACTCTGTGTGTTTGCTCTGGGCAGGTATGAGACACTTGTTGCACACTGTAGTAAGCTAGATCGATATTAGAATATCATATTAATAAAAGTTGCTAAATGGCATGCAATTCATTATAAAAAATAAATAAATTGTATGATGAGAAAATGCTGTATTACTGTTACTGTGGCTATGTTAGCGTTAGCCACTTGACAAAATAACATTGTCTCTCAGACATAATACAAACATGTTACTCATGGTAAATCAAGAACACAGATTCAAACAATAACCTATTGTTGCGCTATAACAATAATTAACTTAATTAACAATAATTAAGAAAACAGCGGCTCACCTGTGAAGTAAAATGCATAATATTAAAGTGTCTTTGGTGTTCCTATGGTTTCTGTAGAAGTAAAAGCAAAAATCAAGGGTAACACATATACACATAGTATACACATACTGAAGAAAATTTGTCAGTTCAAAGTATATACAGTATTTATGCTCATATCTGCCCTCAGTTTTACATCGGACTTGTCCATTTTAAAACCTGCTTTCAGGAGCATTGTAAATAAGTGCACATTAAACCTGGAGTGCAGCATAAACCACTCATGACACATTTAGTTTGTGAAAAAACTTTGTGAAAGGATTTATGGATGATAGAGACAATATTCTCCCTTGAGAAACAATCCATTATTCTGCATTCTTTCAATTGAATTATAGACACTTGTAGACACTGTCATACCTTCTTCCCATGCTGACATTCTTCTTAATTTCAGAAAATTATCACTTCTAAGTATGGAAGTATTTTTGTATGCCATAATAAAGAACATTCTTTGTCTTTAGATTGTGGTTTTTATGTCTGAAGGGACGAGGGATGCTTTGGTTAGATTTTAGAAATCTGAGCAAAAGATGATAAATTTACATTAGTGTGACTGTGACGAGAAACAGCAGTGGAGAAATTCCAGATAAACTGCGTAAGAGATATTTTCAGAGGCTAATACTTTGATTTAATGTTGTGCAAAAGAATAGTGGATTATTTGCCTGCTGTAAATAATTTAATGTAAAATGAGTAATATTTTACCATAATAGAGTTGTCAATCATCTTAATACCTTAATAACACGTTAGTTACGGTTAGGCTGAAATTTCAAGCTTCTGGTTTGTAGCACAATACCACCCGGGTTGCTTCAAGTTTCTGTGAGTAAATATAATCCTCATTCCAAATCTGGACAAAACCTAACTATTTATGACCTGTTTGTTACATTTTGCTTTGTGTAGTAACCAGTGGAACACATTTACACGTGTAAACCACATTAAAAAAGCACCTTCCTAGATTAGTTTGTTTGACTTAAGAGGGGTTTTAAACCTGACTTTAAAGTTTATTTGGATCTTACATGTATGAAACAGAATTCATTTTTGTCCATTTATTATTGATATGAAAGGTTTGCAATGACTTCCAGACTGCCTAAAAGCTGCCTTGATCATATGGACACAAGGAGAAAACAAATGTAAAGTTGAGGAGAAGCAGGCCAGCTCTGGATGGGTGTCAGGAGGATGTGTGTAGAGAGAGAGAGAGAGAGAAAGCAAGCAAGCATTCCAGAGCGGTTTTGCTTCTGGTTCAGCCTTACATGGAACACAGAGAGAGAGAGAGAGAGAGAGAGAGAGAGAGAGAGAGAGAGAGAGAGTGTGCTTCTGCTTCTGGTTCAGCCTTACATGGAACACACAGAGAGAGAGAGAGAGAGACAGAGAGAGAGAGAGAGAGATTTACAAAACTTTATTTAAAAACAACACAAAATCTTCAACAATTCACATTGTATGGAAATTTTTTTTAAAGAAATAAAATAAAATAAATTACATTTTCAAAACCAGATGTCCATCAGAAACAACACACAAAACATCATTAACACACCACAAATCATTGAAACCCCTCTCATTGTTTACAAGACTAAAGAATGCAAATTCTGTTTTTAGTCTGCCAGCTACTAATTTCCTAAACATCATTTCAACATTGATACTATTAAGTTGTAAAACTTGATTTTTACTGGTTTTCCATATTGCCAATTTCGCAGTTCCTATTAAATAATTTAACAAAAACATCTTCCTTCTTTTTGAGAAATTATATTTCACACCCCCTATAAAAACTTCATCTGAGAATTCTTCACCAAAAGCTTGAAACAAACTACTAAGAGCATCGAAAAGACCTTCCAATCTTTTACATTTTAAAAACAAATATTCTAAATTCTCTACTTCCCCACAGAACCTACATCCCACCCCAACTGCTGGGTTCAGGTGCGCCACATGTTTGTCCGTAGCTATTGCACCATGAATTATTCTCCATTGAAGATCCACTGTTCTTTTCTCGACTGGAGGTTTACCAGAGGTTCTCCATCTATCTCTTACAAGAAACTCTGGCTTTAACAAAACTGGCCACCTTGAGATCTTTTGTCCTCTAAAGCCCTATTCGCACGGGATTAGTATTACCTAGGGACCTCCGGTAATTTGTAATAATCGCAGAGGTCGTCTGTGATTTTTATCCCGTGCGAATCTGCCATGTCTGTAAAAATTCCCCCGAAAATTACCTACCGTATTTCGGCCAACACAGGGGTCCTCTGATAATACCAGTCCCGTGCGAATCCCCATGTCTGTGATTTGGGCTGTTTTTCTGTGAGCCTATCGTTTCCTAAAGAACGTAATAACCATTATGGGCCGTTTAACAGTCCATTTTACGTCTGTATTAAAACTATATTAACAATAAAATCTCTCGATATGCTCTCCAATCCGATTATAGTTTTTCTCCAATAAAAACTATGAAGTGCTGCAAAAGAGAAAACAAACTACAGTAAAGACGTGATCCGGAAGCTCAACTCGGACCGTTGTCATGGAAACGTCAAATTAAGTATTTTGGCGCAACATGGAAGCTCTCTTTGGAAAGTTTGGACGCTTTTTGTGGTAGTGTAATTTAGTAGTCTGTATCGTGGAGCATTTCTTTGTCTCACACGGCCTCTAAAGACGTCCATCCTGTAAGTATCTCAAGAAATCAAAGTGTGAAAGAGTAAAAATGATATAAAATGAAATAAACCAAATAAAATGAATAGAAAAACAAGCCTATCGCGACGTTTCGGTATTTATAATACCTTCTTCAGGCAGGCTTGTTGTAAATATGGACAAAGAATAAAAGAAAAAGAAGATATATTATATATTTATACAATAATATCATATTCTATAATATATATCATATATTTCTCTAATAAATAGGTTTTAAATAAGTTATTTTTTTGAATTGCAATACTGCAGCGCGATTTTCGTTTCAGCACATTCAGCTAGTGAAGTGTGAATGGGAGGGCTTTAGTAGAACTTTATGCAAAACTTTAACTGTAGTGTTATATATGGCTTTCTTTAGCCCTATTCGCACGGGATTAGAATTACCCCTGGACCTCTGTAATTAAGAAATTACCCCCTGACGTCTGTGTTTTTGGTGGCTCATTCACACGGGCAAATAAATGTTCGTAATTCCCTCGAGTTTACGGACTTTACAGCGTGCGCCCACCCATTCACACTTCACTAGCTGAACGTGCTGAAACGAAGATCGCGCTGCAGTATTGCAATTCAAAAAAAAGAACTTATTTAAAACCAATTTATTAGAGAAATATATAGAATATCATATTATTGTATAAATATATAATATATCTTCTTTCACTTTTATTCTTTGTCCATATTTACAACAAGCCTGCCTGAAGAAGGTATTATAAATACCGAAACGTCGCGATAGGCTTGTTTTTCTATTCATTTTATTTGGTTTATTTCATTTTATATCATTTTTACTCTTTCACACTTTGATTTCTTGAGATCCTTACAGGATGGACGTCTTTAGAGGCCGTGTGAGACAAAGAAATGCTCCACGATACAGACTACTAAATTACACTACCACAAAAAGCATCCAAACTTTCCAAAAGAGCTTCCATGTTGCGCCAAAATACTTAATTTGACGTTTCCATGACAACGGTCCGAGTTGAGCTTCCGGATCACGTCTTTACTGTAGTCTGTTTTCTCTTTTGCAGCACTTCATAGTTTTTATTGGAGAAAAACTATAATCGGATTGGAGTAGAGCATATCGAGAGATTTTATTGTTAATATAGTTTTAATACAGACGTAAAATGGACTGTTAAACGGCCCATAATGGTTATTACGTTCTTTAGGAAACGATAGGCTCACAGAAAAACAGCCCAAATCACAGACATGGGGATTCGCACGGGACTGGTATTATCAGAGGGAACCCTGTGTTGGCCGAAATCTGGTAGGTAATTTTCGAGGGAATTTTTACAGACATGGCAGATTCGCACGGGATAAAAATCACAGACGACCTCAGCGATTATTACAAATTACCGGAGGTCCCTAGGTAATACTAATCCCGTGCGAATAGGTCTTTTGATATCTTTTCAAACATGTCCAGCTGTGGAGTTTAAAAAGACAAAAATGAACCGACGGATTCATCCTCTTGTCTTTCGCCGACGACAGCAGCAACTCTTATTTTTGGAAAGTCGGGTTCATTGTTCGAGTCTGACGAAAATCCTTGTCCAATGTTTTTCCTGTAGCCGCTTGGTAATACATTAACAATCTCTTCCACCAGCTTTTCCGTCAAGCGCAAAGACTTTAATCCTGTCATTTCTTTTAAGGTTTCCACAGATTCCCATCGGTCATTAATAAAAAGTTGCCCCAACTTCACAATGCCATGTCTTTGTAAACATGCACGCACGCTTACAGCTGACAAAAGTCTTGTCTGAATCATTGGGTTAAAAAACAAAGCATTCCTCTCGTATCCAACTCCCAGATTCATCAACATCTCTTTCCACTTTAAAAACAGTTCTCCAAGAGTGCAACATTGACCGGTAAAAGGGTGTAATCTCAGACAGATTCACTTTATGCAGTTCCATTAAAAACAGATGTCTGTCTAATTTAAGACCACCAGTTTTTTGTAGAATCATTTTTGCAGTCTCAGTCCAGGTTAAGTCCTTACAATACAGGAACCTCTGCGCTGCTTGTATTCTAAAAGGTTAGGCCTTTCCTAACTGAGCATGCAACACAACTTCTCGTCCAGGCCCTGGTCATTACTAGGCTTGACTACTGCAATGCTCTTCTGGCTGGACTTCCATCATGTGCAACTAAACCTCTACAAATGATTCAGAACGCTGCAGCTCGTCTTGTCTTCAACGAGCCCAAGAGGGCCCACGTCACTCCTTTGTTCATCTCTCTGCACTGGCTACCTCTCTCTGCTCGCATCAAGTTCAAGGCACTGACGCTTGCTTACAGATCTGTCACAGGCTCAGCTCCCTCCTACTTTCACTCACTCCTACAAGTCTACATCCCTACCAGAAGCCTTCGATCGGTCAACGAGCGACGTCTCGTGGTCCCATCACAGAGAGCCAAAAAATCACTTTCCAGAACATTCTCATTCACAGTTCCATGCTGGTGGAATGATCTCCCCACCGGCATCCGGAATGCAGAATCCATGACAACATTCAAAAAAGAGCTGAAAACTCTTCTCTTCCGTGAGCACTTAACCTCATAAAAATTTTTTTTTTTTTTTAAATATATATATTTTCCTGTAAATTCTCGCTTATCGGGTCTATGCTACTCTGAATAATGCCTGAACTTCGTATTTTGAGCACTTCTTGCGTTGTTTTTTGCCTCTTCACGATGACTTGCTTAATTTAGTCCCAATTTGTAAGTCGCTTTGGACAAAAGCGTCTGCTAAATGACTAAATGTAAATGTAAAAGCACAGATCTTGCTCCTCACATCCACCAGACCTTGACCTCCCTCGTACACTGGAAGGTAGAGTGCTGCCGCTCGAATCCAATGCTCTCCACTCCAAAAAAACTCCACAAATGTCCTCTGTATTTTACAAATCAAATCTTCAGGTGGTTCCATTACAATGAGTCTATGCCACAAAGTAGAGGCAGCCAGATTGTTCACAACCAGAACTCTTCCTCTGTATAACATCAATGGTAATAGCAATTTCCATTTAAACAATCGGGCAGACACCTTTTACATTTACATTTACATTTTACATTTACATTTAGTCATTTAGCAGACGCTTTTATCCAAAGCGACTTACAGATTAGGACTAAATTAAGCGAGTCATCATGAAGAGGCAAAAACAACGCAAGTAGTGCTCAAAATACGAAGTTCAGGCATTATTCAGAGTAGCATAAACCCGACAAGTGAGGTTTTAAAGGGAAGGGGAAGGAATTTTTTTTTTTTTTCAGGATTCCCTCCCAATTCCTATTCTGAAAAACTGTTTATTTTCCCAAAAACACCCTAGCATTTTCAGCCCATCTCTTTCCCACAACAATCCACCAGGTAGTTTTGGAGGTCCTTGCCCACCCTTCCACTGACCAATAATAAGTCCCTCACTTTTTCCCCAATTTACCCTTGCTGAAGATGCCTTCCCATAATTCCTCATTGTTACAGTTAAAATATTAACATCATTTTGATTTGAAATAAAAACAGTAACATCATCAGCATAAGCTGAAATGGAGATTCCATGCATAACACTAATTCCACTGAGATCCCTTCTTAGCCTGCACAGCAATGGCTCAATAACAAGGCTATATAATTGTCCAGACAGTGGACAGCCTTGCCTAATCCCTTTTAACACCGGTATTGGCGCACTCAACCCTCCACCAGCTTTCACAATCACAAAAACATCAGAATATAGCAGTTGAATGTATGATATAAAATTCTTCCCAAATCCAACATTTTTCAACATTTTTGTATGATTGACTCTATCGAAAGCCTTCTCTTGGTCCAATGACAGCACACCTAGGTCAACATTATTGAATTGATTAAGATCAATGACATCTCTTAAAAAAAAAAGATTATCCATAATTGACCTATTAGGAATACAATATGTTTGATCTCTGTGAACTAATACCTCCAAAACATGTTTCAATCTATTTGCTAAGCATTTTGAAAGTATTTTATAGTCCATGCACAATAAAGAGACAGGTCTCCAGTTCTTAAGAAAGCACAAATCCCCCTTTTTAGGGAGCAAGGAAAGGACTGCTCTTCGACAGCTCACAGGAAGTAGCTTATTCCTTATACTCTCCAATAAAACTTCATACAAGTCACTTCCCAATACACTCCAAAATGTCTGATAAAACTCTGCCGGCAAGCCATCAATTCCTGGCGAACGGCCATTTGTCAACTGTCCCATTGCCTCAGTGATCTCCTGGAAAGTAATCTTTCCATCCAAGGATTCCTTCTGTTCATTAGTCAATGTTGGTAGATCACTCAGCAAATCAGACACACATTCAAGATCACAAGTCTCAGCATCATATAGATCCGTATAGAAATGAATTGCCAGTTTCCTTATTTCCAATGGGTCAGAGGTTATGACCCTGTCAGGCCGCCGAAGATGATACATTTGCTTTTGTTGAACAGCTCTCTTTTCAAGATTAAAAAAATATGAGGAAGGAGCATCCATGTCCTTAATAGAACAAATTCTTGCTCTTATTAATGCTCCTTTCACTTGTTCTTGTAATAATAAACCAAGTTCTTTCTTTTTATTTAAATGTAATTTTTTTTATCTGTTCAGCATTATTTATCACAAGAATGTTCTCCAAAGCCTGTATATCCCTTTGAAGTTTGTGTATCGCTGCTTTCACCATGGAAGTAGAATGTGAACTATAATTTTGACAAAAGGTTCTTATGTTTGCTTTACCAACCTCCCACCACACAAGCACATTTTCAAAAGAAACCTTTTTAAACTTCCAGTCATTCCCCCCCCCAAAATAATAATTCTCGCAAAATAAAGCATCTTGCAATAGTTTAGTATTGAAATGCCAAAAATAGTTTGGTTTTGAAGTTCTTTTCATATTCAAAGCAAACAACATCAAATGGTGATCTGAGAAACCAACGGGTAAAATTGAAACATCCGTTATTTTGTTGTTCCATTCTTTACCTATATAAAATCTATCTAATCTAGCTACGCTAACCCTATTATTAGATACTTTGAGCCAAGTATACTGTTTAATTGCTGTATTCCTCCTTCTCCAAATATCTATTAATTCAAACTCTTTTAACATTTTTTAACAATAGGTTAGGGTTAGGTTAGGGTTAGGTTAGGTTAGGGTTAGGGTTAGGGTTAGGTAGGGAGGTAAAAACGACTTTCACCCTCATTAGTAACCACCCTCATTTGCATAAAGGGCATCTGATTGGCCGAATCTTAACTGTCCATATATCTGCAACGGTGTGTTTTATCTGTACGAAACTTGGTTTATATAGTAATTGATGTATGGCTAGTCGACTGGTGGTGGTTTGGTGCGCCTCTAGCGCCACCAGGTGTGTAGACACGGTACTGCACTTTATTTTTTAGATTTGTTTTTTTTTAACAGGGGTCTATTTTATAAATTGCTGTTGTATCTAGGGTTATTTTATATAGGGGTGGTCTATCCTGGTATATTTTGGGTAGGGTCTGTGTAGGTCCCGCCAGTGGTCAGTGTTTTTTGGTTTTGTTTTCTGTTTTTTTGTGCAGGTGGTGGGTAGGTTTAGCTGGTTAGGTGAGGTAGCGTGCCAGGCCTTTGGCCTTTGACCCTGCATCCATGCAGACGCCCTGACGCAAACTGAACTTGAGTTTTCCCCCAGCTGTTCACCTGTCAATGCAAAATGGTTGCATTTGCCGTGCATATCAGCACGAGTGCTGAAACAGCACCAATGCTGACAGGTAAGTGTCTATTTCTATAGATAGATTGATGGATGGAGTGATGGATGGATGGATGGATGGATGGATGGATGGATGGATGGATGGATGGATGGATGGATGGATGGATGGATAGATAGGTACATGAGTTGAAACAACTTTTTGTTAAAAAAAATGTTTTTGTTAAAAAAAATGTTTTTGTTTGAAAAAGTGAATGTTTTTTAGGCCTGTGTTACATTGATGGATGGAGTGATGGAGTGATGGATGGATGGATGGATGGATGGATAGATAGATGAATAGATGAATATATAGATACATGAGTTTAAACCACTTTTTGTTAAAAAAAATATGTTTTTGTTTGAAAAAGTGAATGTTTTTAGGCCTGTGTTATACATGGATGGATGGAGTGATGGATGGATGGATGGATGGATGGATAGATAGATAAATAGATAGATAGATGAATAGATGAATATATAGATACATGAGTTTAAACAACTTTTTGTTAAAAAAAAAAAAGTTTTTGTTTGAAAAAGTGAATGTTTTTAGGCCTGTGTTATACATGGATGGATGGAGTGATGGAGTGATGGAGTGATGGATGGATGGATGGATAGATAGATGGATAGATGGATAGATGGATAGATGAGTTTGATCGACTGTTTGTTCATATTTTTTTATTGTTTTGTGTTAAATATTGAAAGTAGTCTTTGGACTAATGGTTAGTTTGGGTTTAGGGTTAGTTTGGGGCTATGGTTAGGTTAGGGTTAAAATGGCATATAGGTAGGGAGGTAAAAACGACTTTCACCCTCATTAGTAACCACCCTCATTTGCATAAAGGGCATCTGATTGGCCGAATCTTAACTGTCCATATATCTGCAACGGTGTGTTTTATCTGTACGAAACTTGGTTTATATAGTAATTGATGTATGGCTAGTCGACTGGTGGTGGTTTGGTGCGCCTCTAGCGCCACCAGGTGTGTAGACACGGTACTGCACTTTATTTTTTAGATTTGTTTTTTTTTAACAGGGGTCTATTTTATAAATTGCTGTTGTATCTAGGGTTATTTTATATAGGGGTGGTCTATCCTGGTATATTTTGGGTAGGGTCTGTGTAGGTCCCGCCAGTGGTCAGTGTTTTTTGGTTTTGTTTTCTGTTTTTTTGTGCAGGTGGTGGGTAGGTTTAGCTGGTTAGGTGAGGTAGCGTGCCAGGCCTTTGGCCTTTGACCCTGCATCCATGCAGACGCCCTGACGCAAACTGAACTTGAGTTTTCCCCCAGCTGTTCACCTGTCAATGCAAAATGGTTGCATTTGCCGTGCATATCAGCACGAGTGCTGAAACAGCACCAATGCTGACAGGTAAGTGTCTATTTCTATAGATAGATTGATGGATGGAGTGATGGATGGATGGATGGATGGATGGATGGATGGATGGATGGATGGATGGATGGATGGATGGATGGATAGATAGGTACATGAGTTGAAACAACTTTTTGTTAAAAAAAATGTTTTTGTTAAAAAAAATGTTTTTGTTTGAAAAAGTGAATGTTTTTTAGGCCTGTGTTACATTGATGGATGGAGTGATGGAGTGATGGATGGATGGATGGATGGATGGATAGATAGATGAATAGATGAATATATAGATACATGAGTTTAAACCACTTTTTGTTAAAAAAAATATGTTTTTGTTTGAAAAAGTGAATGTTTTTAGGCCTGTGTTATACATGGATGGATGGAGTGATGGATGGATGGATGGATGGATGGATAGATAGATAAATAGATAGATAGATGAATAGATGAATATATAGATACATGAGTTTAAACAACTTTTTGTTAAAAAAAAAAAAGTTTTTGTTTGAAAAAGTGAATGTTTTTAGGCCTGTGTTATACATGGATGGATGGAGTGATGGAGTGATGGAGTGATGGATGGATGGATGGATAGATAGATGGATAGATGGATAGATGGATAGATGAGTTTGATCGACTGTTTGTTCATATTTTTTTATTGTTTTGTGTTAAATATTGAAAGTAGTCTTTGGACTAATGGTTAGTTTGGGTTTAGGGTTAGTTTGGGGCTATGGTTAGGTTAGGGTTAAAATGGCATATAGGTAGGGAGGTAAAAACGACTTTCACCCTCATTAGTAACCACCCTCATTTGCATAAAGGGCATCTGATTGGCCGAATCTTAACTGTCCATATATCTGCAACGGTGTGTTTTATCTGTACGAAACTTGGTTTATATAGTAATTGATGTATGGCTAGTCGACTGGTGGTGGTTTGGTGCGCCTCTAGCGCCACCAGGTGTGTAGACACGGTACTGCACTTTATTTTTTAGATTTGTTTTTTTTTAACAGGGGTCTATTTTATAAATTGCTGTTGTATCTAGGGTTATTTTATATAGGGGTGGTCTATCCTGGTATATTTTGGGTAGGGTCTGTGTAGGTCCCGCCAGTGGTCAGTGTTTTTTGGTTTTGTTTTCTGTTTTTTTGTGCAGGTGGTGGGTAGGTTTAGCTGGTTAGGTGAGGTAGCGTGCCAGGCCTTTGGCCTTTGACCCTGCATCCATGCAGACGCCCTGACGCAAACTGAACTTGAGTTTTCCCCCAGCTGTTCACCTGTCAATGCAAAATGGTTGCATTTGCCGTGCATATCAGCACGAGTGCTGAAACAGCACCAATGCTGACAGGTAAGTGTCTATTTCTATAGATAGATTGATGGATGGAGTGATGGATGGATGGATGGATGGATGGATGGATGGATGGATGGATGGATGGATGGATGGATGGATGGATAGATAGGTACATGAGTTGAAACAACTTTTTGTTAAAAAAAATGTTTTTGTTAAAAAAAATGTTTTTGTTTGAAAAAGTGAATGTTTTTTAGGCCTGTGTTACATTGATGGATGGAGTGATGGAGTGATGGATGGATGGATGGATGGATGGATAGATAGATGAATAGATGAATATATAGATACATGAGTTTAAACCACTTTTTGTTAAAAAAAATATGTTTTTGTTTGAAAAAGTGAATGTTTTTAGGCCTGTGTTATACATGGATGGATGGAGTGATGGATGGATGGATGGATGGATGGATAGATAGATAAATAGATAGATAGATGAATAGATGAATATATAGATACATGAGTTTAAACAACTTTTTGTTAAAAAAAAAAAAGTTTTTGTTTGAAAAAGTGAATGTTTTTAGGCCTGTGTTATACATGGATGGATGGAGTGATGGAGTGATGGAGTGATGGATGGATGGATGGATAGATAGATGGATAGATGGATAGATGGATAGATGAGTTTGATCGACTGTTTGTTCATATTTTTTTATTGTTTTGTGTTAAATATTGAAAGTAGTCTTTGGACTAATGGTTAGTTTGGGTTTAGGGTTAGTTTGGGGCTATGGTTAGGTTAGGGTTAAAATGGCATATAGGTAGGGAGGTAAAAACGACTTTCACCCTCATTAGTAACCACCCTCATTTGCATAAAGGGCATCTGATTGGCCGAATCTTAACTGTCCATATATCTGCAACGGTGTGTTTTATCTGTACGAAACTTGGTTTATATAGTAATTGATGTATGGCTAGTCGACTGGTGGTGGTTTGGTGCGCCTCTAGCGCCACCAGGTGTGTAGACACGGTACTGCACTTTATTTTTTAGATTTGTTTTTTTTTAACAGGGGTCTATTTTATAAATTGCTGTTGTATCTAGGGTTATTTTATATAGGGGTGGTCTATCCTGGTATATTTTGGGTAGGGTCTGTGTAGGTCCCGCCAGTGGTCAGTGTTTTTTGGTTTTGTTTTCTGTTTTTTTGTGCAGGTGGTGGGTAGGTTTAGCTGGTTAGGTGAGGTAGCGTGCCAGGCCTTTGGCCTTTGACCCTGCATCCATGCAGACGCCCTGACGCAAACTGAACTTGAGTTTTCCCCCAGCTGTTCACCTGTCAATGCAAAATGGTTGCATTTGCCGTGCATATCAGCACGAGTGCTGAAACAGCACCAATGCTGACAGGTAAGTGTCTATTTCTATAGATAGATTGATGGATGGAGTGATGGATGGATGGATGGATGGATGGATGGATGGATGGATGGATGGATGGATGGATGGATGGATGGATAGATAGGTACATGAGTTGAAACAACTTTTTGTTAAAAAAAATGTTTTTGTTAAAAAAAATGTTTTTGTTTGAAAAAGTGAATGTTTTTTAGGCCTGTGTTACATTGATGGATGGAGTGATGGAGTGATGGATGGATGGATGGATGGATGGATAGATAGATGAATAGATGAATATATAGATACATGAGTTTAAACCACTTTTTGTTAAAAAAAATATGTTTTTGTTTGAAAAAGTGAATGTTTTTAGGCCTGTGTTATACATGGATGGATGGAGTGATGGATGGATGGATGGATGGATGGATAGATAGATAAATAGATAGATAGATGAATAGATGAATATATAGATACATGAGTTTAAACAACTTTTTGTTAAAAAAAAAAAAGTTTTTGTTTGAAAAAGTGAATGTTTTTAGGCCTGTGTTATACATGGATGGATGGAGTGATGGAGTGATGGAGTGATGGATGGATGGATGGATAGATAGATGGATAGATGGATAGATGGATAGATGAGTTTGATCGACTGTTTGTTCATATTTTTTTATTGTTTTGTGTTAAATATTGAAAGTAGTCTTTGGACTAATGGTTAGTTTGGGTTTAGGGTTAGTTTGGGGCTATGGTTAGGTTAGGGTTAAAATGGCATATAGGTAGGGAGGTAAAAACGACTTTCACCCTCATTAGTAACCACCCTCATTTGCATAAAGGGCATCTGATTGGCCGAATCTTAACTGTCCATATATCTGCAACGGTGTGTTTTATCTGTACGAAACTTGGTTTATATAGTAATTGATGTATGGCTAGTCGACTGGTGGTGGTTTGGTGCGCCTCTAGCGCCACCAGGTGTGTAGACACGGTACTGCACTTTATTTTTTAGATTTGTTTTTTTTTAACAGGGGTCTATTTTATAAATTGCTGTTGTATCTAGGGTTATTTTATATAGGGGTGGTCTATCCTGGTATATTTTGGGTAGGGTCTGTGTAGGTCCCGCCAGTGGTCAGTGTTTTTTGGTTTTGTTTTCTGTTTTTTTGTGCAGGTGGTGGGTAGGTTTAGCTGGTTAGGTGAGGTAGCGTGCCAGGCCTTTGGCCTTTGACCCTGCATCCATGCAGACGCCCTGACGCAAACTGAACTTGAGTTTTCCCCCAGCTGTTCACCTGTCAATGCAAAATGGTTGCATTTGCCGTGCATATCAGCACGAGTGCTGAAACAGCACCAATGCTGACAGGTAAGTGTCTATTTCTATAGATAGATTGATGGATGGAGTGATGGATGGATGGATGGATGGATGGATGGATGGATGGATGGATGGATGGATGGATGGATGGATGGATGGATAGATAGGTACATGAGTTGAAACAACTTTTTGTTAAAAAAAATGTTTTTGTTAAAAAAAATGTTTTTGTTTGAAAAAGTGAATGTTTTTTAGGCCTGTGTTACATTGATGGATGGAGTGATGGAGTGATGGATGGATGGATGGATGGATGGATAGATAGATGAATAGATGAATATATAGATACATGAGTTTAAACCACTTTTTGTTAAAAAAAATATGTTTTTGTTTGAAAAAGTGAATGTTTTTAGGCCTGTGTTATACATGGATGGATGGAGTGATGGATGGATGGATGGATGGATGGATAGATAGATAAATAGATAGATAGATGAATAGATGAATATATAGATACATGAGTTTAAACAACTTTTTGTTAAAAAAAAAAAAGTTTTTGTTTGAAAAAGTGAATGTTTTTAGGCCTGTGTTATACATGGATGGATGGAGTGATGGAGTGATGGAGTGATGGATGGATGGATGGATAGATAGATGGATAGATGGATAGATGGATAGATGAGTTTGATCGACTGTTTGTTCATATTTTTTTATTGTTTTGTGTTAAATATTGAAAGTAGTCTTTGGACTAATGGTTAGTTTGGGTTTAGGGTTAGTTTGGGGCTATGGTTAGGTTAGGGTTAAAATGGCATATAGGTAGGGAGGTAAAAACGACTTTCACCCTCATTAGTAACCACCCTCATTTGCATAAAGGGCATCTGATTGGCCGAATCTTAACTGTCCATATATCTGCAACGGTGTGTTTTATCTGTACGAAACTTGGTTTATATAGTAATTGATGTATGGCTAGTCGACTGGTGGTGGTTTGGTGCGCCTCTAGCGCCACCAGGTGTGTAGACACGGTACTGCACTTTATTTTTTAGATTTGTTTTTTTTTAACAGGGGTCTATTTTATAAATTGCTGTTGTATCTAGGGTTATTTTATATAGGGGTGGTCTATCCTGGTATATTTTGGGTAGGGTCTGTGTAGGTCCCGCCAGTGGTCAGTGTTTTTTGGTTTTGTTTTCTGTTTTTTTGTGCAGGTGGTGGGTAGGTTTAGCTGGTTAGGTGAGGTAGCGTGCCAGGCCTTTGGCCTTTGACCCTGCATCCATGCAGACGCCCTGACGCAAACTGAACTTGAGTTTTCCCCCAGCTGTTCACCTGTCAATGCAAAATGGTTGCATTTGCCGTGCATATCAGCACGAGTGCTGAAACAGCACCAATGCTGACAGGTAAGTGTCTATTTCTATAGATAGATTGATGGATGGAGTGATGGATGGATGGATGGATGGATGGATGGATGGATGGATGGATGGATGGATGGATGGATGGATGGATAGATAGGTACATGAGTTGAAACAACTTTTTGTTAAAAAAAATGTTTTTGTTAAAAAAAATGTTTTTGTTTGAAAAAGTGAATGTTTTTTAGGCCTGTGTTACATTGATGGATGGAGTGATGGAGTGATGGATGGATGGATGGATGGATGGATAGATAGATGAATAGATGAATATATAGATACATGAGTTTAAACCACTTTTTGTTAAAAAAAATATGTTTTTGTTTGAAAAAGTGAATGTTTTTAGGCCTGTGTTATACATGGATGGATGGAGTGATGGATGGATGGATGGATGGATGGATAGATAGATAAATAGATAGATAGATGAATAGATGAATATATAGATACATGAGTTTAAACAACTTTTTGTTAAAAAAAAAAAAGTTTTTGTTTGAAAAAGTGAATGTTTTTAGGCCTGTGTTATACATGGATGGATGGAGTGATGGAGTGATGGAGTGATGGATGGATGGATGGATAGATAGATGGATAGATGGATAGATGGATAGATGAGTTTGATCGACTGTTTGTTCATATTTTTTTATTGTTTTGTGTTAAATATTGAAAGTAGTCTTTGGACTAATGGTTAGTTTGGGTTTAGGGTTAGTTTGGGGCTATGGTTAGGTTAGGGTTAAAATGGCATATAGGTAGGGAGGTAAAAACGACTTTCACCCTCATTAGTAACCACCCTCATTTGCATAAAGGGCATCTGATTGGCCGAATCTTAACTGTCCATATATCTGCAACGGTGTGTTTTATCTGTACGAAACTTGGTTTATATAGTAATTGATGTATGGCTAGTCGACTGGTGGTGGTTTGGTGCGCCTCTAGCGCCACCAGGTGTGTAGACACGGTACTGCACTTTATTTTTTAGATTTGTTTTTTTTTAACAGGGGTCTATTTTATAAATTGCTGTTGTATCTAGGGTTATTTTATATAGGGGTGGTCTATCCTGGTATATTTTGGGTAGGGTCTGTGTAGGTCCCGCCAGTGGTCAGTGTTTTTTGGTTTTGTTTTCTGTTTTTTTGTGCAGGTGGTGGGTAGGTTTAGCTGGTTAGGTGAGGTAGCGTGCCAGGCCTTTGGCCTTTGACCCTGCATCCATGCAGACGCCCTGACGCAAACTGAACTTGAGTTTTCCCCCAGCTGTTCACCTGTCAATGCAAAATGGTTGCATTTGCCGTGCATATCAGCACGAGTGCTGAAACAGCACCAATGCTGACAGGTAAGTGTCTATTTCTATAGATAGATTGATGGATGGAGTGATGGATGGATGGATGGATGGATGGATGGATGGATGGATGGATGGATGGATGGATGGATGGATAGATAGGTACATGAGTTGAAACAACTTTTTGTTAAAAAAAATGTTTTTGTTAAAAAAAATGTTTTTGTTTGAAAAAGTGAATGTTTTTTAGGCCAGTGTTACATTGATGGATGGAGTGATGGAGTGATGGATGGATGGATGGATGGATGGATAGATAGATGAATAGATGAATATATAGATACATGAGTTTAAACCACTTTTTGTTAAAAAAAATATGTTTTTGTTTGAAAAAGTGAATGTTTTTAGGCCTGTGTTATACATGGATGGATGGAGTGATGGATGGATGGATGGATGGATGGATAGATAGATAAATAGATAGATAGATGAATAGATGAATATATAGATACATGAGTTTAAACAACTTTTTGTTAAAAAAAAAAAAGTTTTTGTTTGAAAAAGTGAATGTTTTTAGGCCTGTGTTATACATGGATGGATGGAGTGATGGAGTGATGGAGTGATGGATGGATGGATGGATAGATAGATGGATAGATGGATAGATGGATAGATGAGTTTGATCGACTGTTTGTTCATATTTTTTTATTGTTTTGTGTTAAATATTGAAAGTAGTCTTTGGACTAATGGTTAGTTTGGGTTTAGGGTTAGTTTGGGGCTATGGTTAGGTTAGGGTTAAAATGGCATATAGGTAGGGAGGTAAAAACGACTTTCACCCTCATTAGTAACCACCCTCATTTGCATAAAGGGCATCTGATTGGCCGAATCTTAACTGTCCATATATCTGCAACGGTGTGTTTTATCTGTACGAAACTTGGTTTATATAGTAATTGATGTATGGCTAGTCGACTGGTGGTGGTTTGGTGCGCCTCTAGCGCCACCAGGTGTGTAGACACGGTACTGCACTTTATTTTTTAGATTTGTTTTTTTTTAACAGGGGTCTATTTTATAAATTGCTGTTGTATCTAGGGTTATTTTATATAGGGGTGGTCTATCCTGGTATATTTTGGGTAGGGTCTGTGTAGGTCCCGCCAGTGGTCAGTGTTTTTTGGTTTTGTTTTCTGTTTTTTTGTGCAGGTGGTGGGTAGGTTTAGCTGGTTAGGTGAGGTAGCGTGCCAGGCCTTTGGCCTTTGACCCTGCATCCATGCAGACGCCCTGACGCAAACTGAACTTGAGTTTTCCCCCAGCTGTTCACCTGTCAATGCAAAATGGTTGCATTTGCCGTGCATATCAGCACGAGTGCTGAAACAGCACCAATGCTGACAGGTAAGTGTCTATTTCTATAGATAGATTGATGGATGGAGTGATGGATGGATGGATGGATGGATGGATGGATGGATGGATGGATGGATGGATGGATGGATGGATGGATGGATAGATAGGTACATGAGTTGAAACAACTTTTTGTTAAAAAAAATGTTTTTGTTAAAAAAAATGTTTTTGTTTGAAAAAGTGAATGTTTTTTAGGCCTGTGTTACATTGATGGATGGAGTGATGGAGTGATGGATGGATGGATGGATGGATGGATAGATAGATGAATAGATGAATATATAGATACATGAGTTTAAACCACTTTTTGTTAAAAAAAATATGTTTTTGTTTGAAAAAGTGAATGTTTTTAGGCCTGTGTTATACATGGATGGATGGAGTGATGGATGGATGGATGGATGGATGGATAGATAGATAAATAGATAGATAGATGAATAGATGAATATATAGATACATGAGTTTAAACAACTTTTTGTTAAAAAAAAAAAAGTTTTTGTTTGAAAAAGTGAATGTTTTTAGGCCTGTGTTATACATGGATGGATGGAGTGATGGAGTGATGGAGTGATGGATGGATGGATGGATAGATAGATGGATAGATGGATAGATGGATAGATGAGTTTGATCGACTGTTTGTTCATATTTTTTTATTGTTTTGTGTTAAATATTGAAAGTAGTCTTTGGACTAATGGTTAGTTTGGGTTTAGGGTTAGTTTGGGGCTATGGTTAGGTTAGGGTTAAAATGGCATATAGGTAGGGAGGTAAAAACGACTTTCACCCTCATTAGTAACCACCCTCATTTGCATAAAGGGCATCTGATTGGCCGAATCTTAACTGTCCATATATCTGCAACGGTGTGTTTTATCTGTACGAAACTTGGTTTATATAGTAATTGATGTATGGCTAGTCGACTGGTGGTGGTTTGGTGCGCCTCTAGCGCCACCAGGTGTGTAGACACGGTACTGCACTTTATTTTTTAGATTTGTTTTTTTTTAACAGGGGTCTATTTTATAAATTGCTGTTGTATCTAGGGTTATTTTATATAGGGGTGGTCTATCCTGGTATATTTTGGGTAGGGTCTGTGTAGGTCCCGCCAGTGGTCAGTGTTTTTTGGTTTTGTTTTCTGTTTTTTTGTGCAGGTGGTGGGTAGGTTTAGCTGGTTAGGTGAGGTAGCGTGCCAGGCCTTTGGCCTTTGACCCTGCATCCATGCAGACGCCCTGACGCAAACTGAACTTGAGTTTTCCCCCAGCTGTTCACCTGTCAATGCAAAATGGTTGCATTTGCCGTGCATATCAGCACGAGTGCTGAAACAGCACCAATGCTGACAGGTAAGTGTCTATTTCTATAGATAGATTGATGGATGGAGTGATGGATGGATGGATGGATGGATGGATGGATGGATGGATGGATGGATGGATGGATGGATGGATAGATAGGTACATGAGTTGAAACAACTTTTTGTTAAAAAAAATGTTTTTGTTAAAAAAAATGTTTTTGTTTGAAAAAGTGAATGTTTTTTAGGCCTGTGTTACATTGATGGATGGAGTGATGGAGTGATGGATGGATGGATGGATGGATGGATAGATAGATGAATAGATGAATATATAGATACATGAGTTTAAACCACTTTTTGTTAAAAAAAATATGTTTTTGTTTGAAAAAGTGAATGTTTTTAGGCCTGTGTTATACATGGATGGATGGAGTGATGGATGGATGGATGGATGGATGGATAGATAGATAAATAGATAGATAGATGAATAGATGAATATATAGATACATGAGTTTAAACAACTTTTTGTTAAAAAAAAAAAAGTTTTTGTTTGAAAAAGTGAATGTTTTTAGGCCTGTGTTATACATGGATGGATGGAGTGATGGAGTGATGGAGTGATGGATGGATGGATGGATAGATAGATGGATAGATGGATAGATGGATAGATGAGTTTGATCGACTGTTTGTTCATATTTTTTTATTGTTTTGTGTTAAATATTGAAAGTAGTCTTTGGACTAATGGTTAGTTTGGGTTTAGGGTTAGTTTGGGGCTATGGTTAGGTTAGGGTTAAAATGGCATATAGGTAGGGAGGTAAAAACGACTTTCACCCTCATTAGTAACCACCCTCATTTGCATAAAGGGCATCTGATTGGCCGAATCTTAACTGTCCATATATCTGCAACGGTGTGTTTTATCTGTACGAAACTTGGTTTATATAGTAATTGATGTATGGCTAGTCGACTGGTGGTGGTTTGGTGCGCCTCTAGCGCCACCAGGTGTGTAGACACGGTACTGCACTTTATTTTTTAGATTTGTTTTTTTTTAACAGGGGTCTATTTTATAAATTGCTGTTGTATCTAGGGTTATTTTATATAGGGGTGGTCTATCCTGGTATATTTTGGGTAGGGTCTGTGTAGGTCCCGCCAGTGGTCAGTGTTTTTTGGTTTTGTTTTCTGTTTTTTTGTGCAGGTGGTGGGTAGGTTTAGCTGGTTAGGTGAGGTAGCGTGCCAGGCCTTTGGCCTTTGACCCTGCATCCATGCAGACGCCCTGACGCAAACTGAACTTGAGTTTTCCCCCAGCTGTTCACCTGTCAATGCAAAATGGTTGCATTTGCCGTGCATATCAGCACGAGTGCTGAAACAGCACCAATGCTGACAGGTAAGTGTCTATTTCTATAGATAGATTGATGGATGGAGTGATGGATGGATGGATGGATGGATGGATGGATGGATGGATGGATGGATGGATGGATGGATGGATGGATAGATAGGTACATGAGTTGAAACAACTTTTTGTTAAAAAAAATGTTTTTGTTAAAAAAAATGTTTTTGTTTGAAAAAGTGAATGTTTTTTAGGCCTGTGTTACATTGATGGATGGAGTGATGGAGTGATGGATGGATGGATGGATGGATGGATAGATAGATGAATAGATGAATATATAGATACATGAGTTTAAACCACTTTTTGTTAAAAAAAATATGTTTTTGTTTGAAAAAGTGAATGTTTTTAGGCCTGTGTTATACATGGATGGATGGAGTGATGGATGGATGGATGGATGGATGGATAGATAGATAAATAGATAGATAGATGAATAGATGAATATATAGATACATGAGTTTAAACAACTTTTTGTTAAAAAAAAAAAAGTTTTTGTTTGAAAAAGTGAATGTTTTTAGGCCTGTGTTATACATGGATGGATGGAGTGATGGAGTGATGGAGTGATGGATGGATGGATGGATAGATAGATGGATAGATGGATAGATGGATAGATGAGTTTGATCGACTGTTTGTTCATATTTTTTTATTGTTTTGTGTTAAATATTGAAAGTAGTCTTTGGACTAATGGTTAGTTTGGGTTTAGGGTTAGTTTGGGGCTATGGTTAGGTTAGGGTTAAAATGGCATATAGGTAGGGAGGTAAAAACGACTTTCACCCTCATTAGTAACCACCCTCATTTGCATAAAGGGCATCTGATTGGCCGAATCTTAACTGTCCATATATCTGCAACGGTGTGTTTTATCTGTACGAAACTTGGTTTATATAGTAATTGATGTATGGCTAGTCGACTGGTGGTGGTTTGGTGCGCCTCTAGCGCCACCAGGTGTGTAGACACGGTACTGCACTTTATTTTTTAGATTTGTTTTTTTTTAACAGGGGTCTATTTTATAAATTGCTGTTGTATCTAGGGTTATTTTATATAGGGGTGGTCTATCCTGGTATATTTTGGGTAGGGTCTGTGTAGGTCCCGCCAGTGGTCAGTGTTTTTTGGTTTTGTTTTCTGTTTTTTTGTGCAGGTGGTGGGTAGGTTTAGCTGGTTAGGTGAGGTAGCGTGCCAGGCCTTTGGCCTTTGACCCTGCATCCATGCAGACGCCCTGACGCAAACTGAACTTGAGTTTTCCCCCAGCTGTTCACCTGTCAATGCAAAATGGTTGCATTTGCCGTGCATATCAGCACGAGTGCTGAAACAGCACCAATGCTGACAGGTAAGTGTCTATTTCTATAGATAGATTGATGGATGGAGTGATGGATGGATGGATGGATGGATGGATGGATGGATGGATGGATGGATGGATGGATGGATGGATGGATGGATGGATAGATAGGTACATGAGTTGAAACAACTTTTTGTTAAAAAAAATGTTTTTGTTAAAAAAAATGTTTTTGTTTGAAAAAGTGAATGTTTTTTAGGCCTGTGTTACATTGATGGATGGAGTGATGGAGTGATGGATGGATGGATGGATGGATGGATAGATAGATGAATAGATGAATATATAGATACATGAGTTTAAACCACTTTTTGTTAAAAAAAATATGTTTTTGTTTGAAAAAGTGAATGTTTTTAGGCCTGTGTTATACATGGATGGATGGAGTGATGGATGGATGGATGGATGGATGGATAGATAGATAAATAGATAGATAGATGAATAGATGAATATATAGATACATGAGTTTAAACAACTTTTTGTTAAAAAAAAAAAAGTTTTTGTTTGAAAAAGTGAATGTTTTTAGGCCTGTGTTATACATGGATGGATGGAGTGATGGAGTGATGGAGTGATGGATGGATGGATGGATAGATAGATGGATAGATGGATAGATGGATAGATGAGTTTGATCGACTGTTTGTTCATATTTTTTTATTGTTTTGTGTTAAATATTGAAAGTAGTCTTTGGACTAATGGTTAGTTTGGGTTTAGGGTTAGTTTGGGGCTATGGTTAGGTTAGGGTTAAAATGGCATATAGGTAGGGAGGTAAAAACGACTTTCACCCTCATTAGTAACCACCCTCATTTGCATAAAGGGCATCTGATTGGCCGAATCTTAACTGTCCATATATCTGCAACGGTGTGTTTTATCTGTACGAAACTTGGTTTATATAGTAATTGATGTATGGCTAGTCGACTGGTGGTGGTTTGGTGCGCCTCTAGCGCCACCAGGTGTGTAGACACGGTACTGCACTTTATTTTTTAGATTTGTTTTTTTTTAACAGGGGTCTATTTTATAAATTGCTGTTGTATCTAGGGTTATTTTATATAGGGGTGGTCTATCCTGGTATATTTTGGGTAGGGTCTGTGTAGGTCCCGCCAGTGGTCAGTGTTTTTTGGTTTTGTTTTCTGTTTTTTTGTGCAGGTGGTGGGTAGGTTTAGCTGGTTAGGTGAGGTAGCGTGCCAGGCCTTTGGCCTTTGACCCTGCATCCATGCAGACGCCCTGACGCAAACTGAACTTGAGTTTTCCCCCAGCTGTTCACCTGTCAATGCAAAATGGTTGCATTTGCCGTGCATATCAGCACGAGTGCTGAAACAGCACCAATGCTGACAGGTAAGTGTCTATTTCTATAGATAGATTGATGGATGGAGTGATGGATGGATGGATGGATGGATGGATGGATGGATGGATGGATGGATGGATGGATGGATGGATGGATAGATAGGTACATGAGTTGAAACAACTTTTTGTTAAAAAAAATGTTTTTGTTAAAAAAAATGTTTTTGTTTGAAAAAGTGAATGTTTTTTAGGCCTGTGTTACATTGATGGATGGAGTGATGGAGTGATGGATGGATGGATGGATGGATGGATAGATAGATGAATAGATGAATATATAGATACATGAGTTTAAACCACTTTTTGTTAAAAAAAATATGTTTTTGTTTGAAAAAGTGAATGTTTTTAGGCCTGTGTTATACATGGATGGATGGAGTGATGGATGGATGGATGGATGGATGGATAGATAGATAAATAGATAGATAGATGAATAGATGAATATATAGATACATGAGTTTAAACAACTTTTTGTTAAAAAAAAAAAAGTTTTTGTTTGAAAAAGTGAATGTTTTTAGGCCTGTGTTATACATGGATGGATGGAGTGATGGAGTGATGGAGTGATGGATGGATGGATGGATAGATAGATGGATAGATGGATAGATGGATAGATGAGTTTGATCGACTGTTTGTTCATATTTTTTTATTGTTTTGTGTTAAATATTGAAAGTAGTCTTTGGACTAATGGTTAGTTTGGGTTTAGGGTTAGTTTGGGGCTATGGTTAGGTTAGGGTTAAAATGGCATATAGGTAGGGAGGTAAAAACGACTTTCACCCTCATTAGTAACCACCCTCATTTGCATAAAGGGCATCTGATTGGCCGAATCTTAACTGTCCATATATCTGCAACGGTGTGTTTTATCTGTACGAAACTTGGTTTATATAGTAATTGATGTATGGCTAGTCGACTGGTGGTGGTTTGGTGCGCCTCTAGCGCCACCAGGTGTGTAGACACGGTACTGCACTTTATTTTTTAGATTTGTTTTTTTTTAACAGGGGTCTATTTTATAAATTGCTGTTGTATCTAGGGTTATTTTATATAGGGGTGGTCTATCCTGGTATATTTTGGGTAGGGTCTGTGTAGGTCCCGCCAGTGGTCAGTGTTTTTTGGTTTTGTTTTCTGTTTTTTTGTGCAGGTGGTGGGTAGGTTTAGCTGGTTAGGTGAGGTAGCGTGCCAGGCCTTTGGCCTTTGACCCTGCATCCATGCAGACGCCCTGACGCAAACTGAACTTGAGTTTTCCCCCAGCTGTTCACCTGTCAATGCAAAATGGTTGCATTTGCCGTGCATATCAGCACGAGTGCTGAAACAGCACCAATGCTGACAGGTAAGTGTCTATTTCTATAGATAGATTGATGGATGGAGTGATGGATGGATGGATGGATGGATGGATGGATGGATGGATGGATGGATGGATGGATGGATAGATAGGTACATGAGTTGAAACAACTTTTTGTTAAAAAAAATGTTTTTGTTAAAAAAAATGTTTTTGTTTGAAAAAGTGAATGTTTTTTAGGCCTGTGTTACATTGATGGATGGAGTGATGGAGTGATGGATGGATGGATGGATGGATGGATAGATAGATGAATAGATGAATATATAGATACATGAGTTTAAACCACTTTTTGTTAAAAAAAATATGTTTTTGTTTGAAAAAGTGAATGTTTTTAGGCCTGTGTTATACATGGATGGATGGAGTGATGGATGGATGGATGGATGGATGGATAGATAGATAAATAGATAGATAGATGAATAGATGAATATATAGATACATGAGTTTAAACAACTTTTTGTTAAAAAAAAAAAAGTTTTTGTTTGAAAAAGTGAATGTTTTTAGGCCTGTGTTATACATGGATGGATGGAGTGATGGAGTGATGGAGTGATGGATGGATGGATGGATAGATAGATGGATAGATGGATAGATGGATAGATGAGTTTGATCGACTGTTTGTTCATATTTTTTTATTGTTTTGTGTTAAATATTGAAAGTAGTCTTTGGACTAATGGTTAGTTTGGGTTTAGGGTTAGTTTGGGGCTATGGTTAGGTTAGGGTTAAAATGGCATATAGGTAGGGAGGTAAAAACGACTTTCACCCTCATTAGTAACCACCCTCATTTGCATAAAGGGCATCTGATTGGCCGAATCTTAACTGTCCATATATCTGCAACGGTGTGTTTTATCTGTACGAAACTTGGTTTATATAGTAATTGATGTATGGCTAGTCGACTGGTGGTGGTTTGGTGCGCCTCTAGCGCCACCAGGTGTGTAGACACGGTACTGCACTTTATTTTTTAGATTTGTTTTTTTTTAACAGGGGTCTATTTTATAAATTGCTGTTGTATCTAGGGTTATTTTATATAGGGGTGGTCTATCCTGGTATATTTTGGGTAGGGTCTGTGTAGGTCCCGCCAGTGGTCAGTGTTTTTTGGTTTTGTTTTCTGTTTTTTTGTGCAGGTGGTGGGTAGGTTTAGCTGGTTAGGTGAGGTAGCGTGCCAGGCCTTTGGCCTTTGACCCTGCATCCATGCAGACGCCCTGACGCAAACTGAACTTGAGTTTTCCCCCAGCTGTTCACCTGTCAATGCAAAATGGTTGCATTTGCCGTGCATATCAGCACGAGTGCTGAAACAGCACCAATGCTGACAGGTAAGTGTCTATTTCTATAGATAGATTGATGGATGGAGTGATGGATGGATGGATGGATGGATGGATGGATGGATGGATGGATGGATGGATGGATGGATGGATGGATAGATAGGTACATGAGTTGAAACAACTTTTTGTTAAAAAAAATGTTTTTGTTAAAAAAAATGTTTTTGTTTGAAAAAGTGAATGTTTTTTAGGCCTGTGTTACATTGATGGATGGAGTGATGGAGTGATGGATGGATGGATGGATGGATGGATAGATAGATGAATAGATGAATATATAGATACATGAGTTTAAACCACTTTTTGTTAAAAAAAATATGTTTTTGTTTGAAAAAGTGAATGTTTTTAGGCCTGTGTTATACATGGATGGATGGAGTGATGGATGGATGGATGGATGGATGGATAGATAGATAAATAGATAGATAGATGAATAGATGAATATATAGATACATGAGTTTAAACAACTTTTTGTTAAAAAAAAAAAAGTTTTTGTTTGAAAAAGTGAATGTTTTTAGGCCTGTGTTATACATGGATGGATGGAGTGATGGAGTGATGGAGTGATGGATGGATGGATGGATAGATAGATGGATAGATGGATAGATGGATAGATGAGTTTGATCGACTGTTTGTTCATATTTTTTTATTGTTTTGTGTTAAATATTGAAAGTAGTCTTTGGACTAATGGTTAGTTTGGGTTTAGGGTTAGTTTGGGGCTATGGTTAGGTTAGGGTTAAAATGGCATATAGGTAGGGAGGTAAAAACGACTTTCACCCTCATTAGTAACCACCCTCATTTGCATAAAGGGCATCTGATTGGCCGAATCTTAACTGTCCATATATCTGCAACGGTGTGTTTTATCTGTACGAAACTTGGTTTATATAGTAATTGATGTATGGCTAGTCGACTGGTGGTGGTTTGGTGCGCCTCTAGCGCCACCAGGTGTGTAGACACGGTACTGCACTTTATTTTTTAGATTTGTTTTTTTTTAACAGGGGTCTATTTTATAAATTGCTGTTGTATCTAGGGTTATTTTATATAGGGGTGGTCTATCCTGGTATATTTTGGGTAGGGTCTGTGTAGGTCCCGCCAGTGGTCAGTGTTTTTTGGTTTTGTTTTCTGTTTTTTTGTGCAGGTGGTGGGTAGGTTTAGCTGGTTAGGTGAGGTAGCGTGCCAGGCCTTTGGCCTTTGACCCTGCATCCATGCAGACGCCCTGACGCAAACTGAACTTGAGTTTTCCCCCAGCTGTTCACCTGTCAATGCAAAATGGTTGCATTTGCCGTGCATATCAGCACGAGTGCTGAAACAGCACCAATGCTGACAGGTAAGTGTCTATTTCTATAGATAGATTGATGGATGGAGTGATGGATGGATGGATGGATGGATGGATGGATGGATGGATGGATGGATGGATGGATGGATAGATAGGTACATGAGTTGAAACAACTTTTTGTTAAAAAAAATGTTTTTGTTAAAAAAAATGTTTTTGTTTGAAAAAGTGAATGTTTTTTAGGCCTGTGTTACATTGATGGATGGAGTGATGGAGTGATGGATGGATGGATGGATGGATGGATAGATAGATGAATAGATGAATATATAGATACATGAGTTTAAACCACTTTTTGTTAAAAAAAATATGTTTTTGTTTGAAAAAGTGAATGTTTTTAGGCCTGTGTTATACATGGATGGATGGAGTGATGGATGGATGGATGGATGGATGGATAGATAGATAAATAGATAGATAGATGAATAGATGAATATATAGATACATGAGTTTAAACAACTTTTTGTTAAAAAAAAAAAGTTTTTGTTTGAAAAAGTGAATGTTTTTAGGCCTGTGTTATACATGGATGGATGGAGTGATGGAGTGATGGAGTGATGGATGGATGGATGGATAGATAGATGGATAGATGGATAGAAGGATAGATGGATAGATGAGTTTGATCGACTGTTTGTTCATATTTTTTTATTGTTTTGTGTTAAATATTGAAAGTAGTCTTTGGACTAATGGTTAGTTTGGGTTTAGGGTTAGTTTGGGGCTATGGTTAGGTTAGGGTTAAAATGGCATATAGGTAGGGAGGTAAAAACGACTTTCACCCTCATTAGTAACCACCCTCATTTGCATAAAGGGCATCTGATTGGCCGAATCTTAACTGTCCATATATCTGCAACGGTGTGTTTTATCTGTACGAAACTTGGTTTATATAGTAATTGATGTATGGCTAGTCGACTGGTGGTGGTTTGGTGCGCCTCTAGCGCCACCAGGTGTGTAGACACGGTACTGCACTTTATTTTTTAGATTTGTTTTTTTTTAACAGGGGTCTATTTTATAAATTGCTGTTGTATCTAGGGTTATTTTATATAGGGGTGGTCTATCCTGGTATATTTTGGGTAGGGTCTGTGTAGGTCCCGCCAGTGGTCAGTGTTTTTTGGTTTTGTTTTCTGTTTTTTTGTGCAGGTGGTGGGTAGGTTTAGCTGGTTAGGTGAGGTAGCGTGCCAGGCCTTTGGCCTTTGACCCTGCATCCATGCAGACGCCCTGACGCAAACTGAACTTGAGTTTTCCCCCAGCTGTTCACCTGTCAATGCAAAATGGTTGCATTTGCCGTGCATATCAGCACGAGTGCTGAAACAGCACCAATGCTGACAGGTAAGTGTCTATTTCTATAGATAGATTGATGGATGGAGTGATGGATGGATGGATGGATGGATGGATGGATGGATGGATGGATGGATGGATGGATGGATGGATGGATAGATAGGTACATGAGTTGAAACAACTTTTTGTTAAAAAAAATGTTTTTGTTAAAAAAAATGTTTTTGTTTGAAAAAGTGAATGTTTTTTAGGCCTGTGTTACATTGATGGATGGAGTGATGGAGTGATGGATGGATGGATGGATGGATGGATAGATAGATGAATAGATGAATATATAGATACATGAGTTTAAACCACTTTTTGTTAAAAAAAATATGTTTTTGTTTGAAAAAGTGAATGTTTTTAGGCCTGTGTTATACATGGATGGATGGAGTGATGGATGGATGGATGGATGGATGGATAGATAGATAAATAGATAGATAGATGAATAGATGAATATATAGATACATGAGTTTAAACAACTTTTTGTTAAAAAAAAAAAAGTTTTTGTTTGAAAAAGTGAATGTTTTTAGGCCTGTGTTATACATGGATGGATGGAGTGATGGAGTGATGGAGTGATGGATGGATGGATGGATAGATAGATGGATAGATGGATAGATGGATAGATGGATAGATGAGTTTGATCGACTGTTTGTTCATATTTTTTTATTGTTTTGTGTTAAATATTGAAAGTAGTCTTTGGACTAATGGTTAGTTTGGGTTTAGGGTTAGTTTGGGGCTATGGTTAGGTTAGGTTAGGGTTAAAATGGCATATAGGTAGGGAGGTAAAAACGACTTTCACCCTCATTAGTAACCACCCTCATTTGCATAAAGGGCATCTGATTGGCCGAATCTTAACTGTCCATATATCTGCAACGGTGTGTTTTATCTGTACGAAACTTGGTTTATATAGTAATTGATGTATGGCTAGTCGACTGGTGGTGGTTTGGTGCGCCTCTAGCGCCACCAGGTGTGTGTAGACACGGTACTGCACTTTATTTTTTAGATTTGTTTTTTTTTAACAGGGGTCTATTTTATAAATTGCTGTTGTATCTAGGGTTATTTTATATAGGGGTGGTCTATCCTGGTATATTTTGGGTAGGGTCTGTGTAGGTCCCGCCAGTGGTCAGTGTTTTTTGGTTTTGTTTTCTGTTTTTTTGTGCAGGTGGTGGGTAGGTTTAGCTGGTTAGGTGAGGTAGCGTGCCAGGCCTTTGGCCTTTGACCCTGCATCCATGCAGACGCCCTGACGCAAACTGAACTTGAGTTTTCCCCCAGCTGTTCACCTGTCAATGCAAAATGGTTGCATTTGCCGTGCATATCAGCACGAGTGCTGAAACAGCACCAATGCTGACAGGTAAGTGTCTATTTCTATAGATAGATTGATGGATGGAGTGATGGATGGATGGATGGATGGATGGATGGATGGATGGATGGATGGATGGATAGATAGGTACATGAGTTGAAACAACTTTTTGTTAAAAAAAATGTTTTTGTTAAAAAAATGTTTTTGTTTGAAAAAGTGAATGTTTTTTAGGCCTGTGTTACATTGATGGATGGAGTGATGGAGTGATGGATGGATGGATGGATGGATGGATAGATAGATGAATAGATGAATATATAGATACATGAGTTTAAACCACTTTTTGTTAAAAAAAATATGTTTTTGTTTGAAAAAGTGATGTTTTTAGGCCTGTGTTATACATGGATGGATGGAGTGATGGAGTGATGGATGGATGGATGGATGGATGGATGGATAGATAGATAAATAGATAGATAGATTGATAGATGAATATATAGATACATGAGTTTTAAACAACTTTTTGTTAAAAAAAAAAAAGTTTTTGTTTGAAAAAGTGAATGTTTTTAGGCCTGTGTTATACATGGATGGATGGAGTGATGAGTGATGGAGTGATGATGGATGGATGGATAGATAGATGGATAGATGGATAGATGGATAGATGGATAGATGGATAGATGAGTTTGATCGACTGTTTGTTCATATTTTTTTATTGTTTTGTGTTAAATATTGAAAGTAGTCTTTGGACTAATGGTTAGTTTGGGTTTAGGGTTAGTTTGGGGGCTATGGTTAGGTTAGGGTTAAAATGGCATATAGGTAGGGAGGGTAAAACGACTTTCACCCTCATTAGTAACCACCCTCATTTGCATAAAGGGCATCTGATTGGCCGAATCTTAACTGTCCATATATCTGCAACGGTGTGTTTTATCTGTACGAAACTTGGTTTATATAGTAATTGATGTATGGCTAGTCGACTGGTGGTGGTTTGGTGCGCCTCTAGCGCCACCAGGTGTGTAGACACGGTACTGCACTTTATTTTTTAGATTTTGTTTTTTTTTAACAGGGGTCTATTTTATAAATGCTGTTGTATCATAGGGTTATTTTATATAGGGGTGGTCTATCCTGGTATATTTTGGGTAGGGTCTGTGTAGGTCCCGCCAGTGGTCAGTGTTTTTTGGTTTTTGTTTTCTGTTTTTTTGTGCAGGTGGTGGGTAGGTTTAGCTGGTTAGGTGAGGTAGCGTGCCAGGCCTTTGGCCTTTGACCCTGCATCCATGCAGACGCCCTGACGCAAACTGAACTTGAGTTTTTCCCCCAGCTGTTCACCTGTCAATGCAAAATGGTTGCATTTGCCGTGCATATCAGCACGAGTGCTGAAACAGCACCAATGCTGACAGGTAAGTGTCTATTTCTATAGATAGATTGATGGATGGAGTGATGGATGGATGGATGGATGGATGGATGGATGGATGGATGGATGGATGGATGGATGGTGGATGATGGATAGATAGGTACATGAGTTGAAACAACTTTTTGTTAAAAAAAATGTTTTTGTTAAAAAAATGTTTTTGTTTGAAAAAGTGAATGTTTTTTAGGCCTGTGTTACATGATGGATGGAGTGAATGGAGTGATGGATGGATGGATGGATGGATGGATAGATAGATGAATAGATGAATATATAGATACATGAGTTTAAACCACTTTTTGTTAAAAAAAATATGTTTTTGTTTGAAAAAGTGAATGTTTTTAGGCCTGTGTTATACATGGATGGATGGGAGTGATGGATGGATGGATGGATGGATGGATAGATAGATAAATAGATAGATAGATGAATAGATGAATATATAGATACATGAGTTTAAACAACTTTTTGTTAAAAAAAAAAAGTTTTTGTTTGAAAAAGTGAATGTTTTTAGGCCTGTGTTATACATGGATGGATGGAGTGATGGAGTGATGGAGTGATGGATGGGATGGATGGATAGATAGAAGGATAGATGGATAGGATGGATAGATGGATAGATGGTTAGATGAGTTTGATCGACTGTTTTGTTCATATTTTTTTATTGTTTTGTGTTAAATATTGAAAGTTGTCTTTGGACTAATGGTTAGTTTGGGTTTAGGGTTAGTTTGGGGCTATGGTTAGGTTAGGGTTATAAATGGCATATAGGTAGGGAGGTAAAAACGACTTTCACCCTCATTAGTAACCACCCTCATTTGCATAAAGGGCATCTGATTGGCCGAATCTTAACTGTCCATATATCTGCAACGGTGTGTTTTTATCTGTACGAAACTTGGTTTATATAGTAATTGATGTATGGCTAGTCGACTGGTGGTGGTTTGGTGCGCCTCTAGCGCCACCAGGTGTGTAGACACGGTACTGCACTTTATTTTTTAGATTTGTTTTTTTTTTAACAGGGGTCTATTTTATAAATTGCTGTTGTATCTAGGGTTATTTTATATAGGGGTGGTCTATCCTGGTATATTTTGGTAGGGTCTGTGTAGGTCCCGCCAGTGGTCAGTGTTTTTTGGTTTTGTTTTCTGTTTTTTTGTGCAGGTGGTGGGTAGGTTTAGCTGGTTAGGTGAGGTAGCGTGCCAGGCCTTTGGCCTTTGACCCTGCATCCATGCAGACGCCCTGACGCAAACTGAACTTGAGTTTTCCCCCAGCTGTTCACCTGTCAATGCAAAATGGTTGCATTTGCCGTGCATATCAGCACGAGTGCTGAAACAGCACCAATGCTGACAGGTAAGTGTCTATTTCTATAGATAGATTGATGGATGGAGTGATGGATGGATGGATGGATGGATGGATGGATGGATGGATGGATGGATGGATGGATGGATGGATAGATAGGTACATGAGTTGAAACAACTTTTTGTTAAAAAAAAATGTTTTTGTTAAAAAAAATGTTTTTGTTTGAAAAAGTGAATGTTTTTTAGGCCTGTGTTACATTGATGGATGGAGTGATGGAGTGATGGATGGATGGATGGATGGATGGATAGATAGATGAATAGATGAATATATAGATACATGAGTTTTAAACCACTTTTTGTTAAAAAAAATATGTTTTTGTTTGAAAAGTGAATGTTTTTAGGCCTGTGTTATACATGGATGGATGGAGTGATGGATGGATGGATGGATGGATGGATAGATAGATAAATAGATAGATAGATGAATAGATGAATATATAGATACATGAGTTTAAACAACTTTTTGTTAAAAAAAAAAAAGTTTTTGTTTGAAAAAGTGAATGTTTTTAGGCCTGTGTTATACATGGATGGATGGGAGTGATGGAGTGATGGAGTGATGGATGGATGGATGGATAGATAGATGGATAGATGGATAGATGGATAGATGGATAGATGAGTTTGATCGACTGTTTGTTCATATTTTTTTATTGTTTTGTGTTAAATATTGAAAGTAGTCTTTGGACTAATGGTTAGTTTGGGTTTAGGGTTAGTTTGGGGCTATGGTTAGGTTAGGTTAGGGTTAAAATGGCATATAGGTAGGGGAGGTAAAAACGACTTTCACCCTCATTAGTAACCACCCTCATTTGCATAAAGGGCATCTGATTGGCCGAATCTTAACTGTCCATATATCTGCAACGGTGTGTTTTATCTGTACGAAACTTGGTTTATATAGTAATTGATGTATGGCTAGTCGACTGGGTGGTGGTTTGGTGCGCCTCTAGCGCCACCAGGTGTGTAGACACGGTACTGCACTTTATTTTTTAGATTTGTTTTTTTTTTAACAGGGGTCTATTTTATAAATTGCTGTTGTATCTAGGGTTATTTTATATAGGGTGGTCTATCCTGGTATATTTTGGGTAGGGTCTGTGTAGGTCCCGCCAGTGGTCAGTGTTTTTTTGGTTTTGTTTTCTGTTTTTTTGTGCAGGTGGTGGGTAGGTTTAGCTGGTTAGGTGAGGTAGCGTGCCAGGCCTTTGGCCTTTGACCCTGCATCCATGCAGACGCCCTGACGCAAACTGAACTTGAGTTTTCCCCATGCTGTTCACCTGGTCAATGCAAAATGGTTGCATTTGCCGTGCATATCAGCACGAGTGCTGAAACAGCACCAATGCTGACAGGTAAGTGTCTATTTCTATAGATAGATTGATGGATGGGTGAGTGATGGATGGATGGATGGATGATGGATGGATGGATGGATGGATGGATGGATGGATGGATGGATGGATAGATAGGTACATGAGTTGAAACAACTTTTTGTTAAAAAAAATGTTTTTGTTAAAAAAAATGTTTTTGTTTGAAAAAGTGAATGTTTTTTAGGCCTGTGTTACATTGATGGATGGAGTGATGGAGTGATGGATGGATGATGATGGATGGATGGATAGATAGATGAATAGATGAATATATAGATACATGAGTTTAAACCACTTTTTGTTAAAAAAAATATGTTTTTGTTTGAAAAAGTGAATGTTTTTAGGCCTGTGTTATACATGGATGGATGGAGTGATGGATGGATGGATGGATGGATGGATAGATAGATAAATAGATAGATAGATGAATAGATGAATATATAGATACATGAGTTTAAACAACTTTTTGTTAAAAAAAAAAAGTTTTTGTTTGAAAAAGTGAATGTTTTTAGGCCTGTGTTATACATGGATGGATGGAGTGATGGAGTGATGGAGTGATGGATGGATGGATGGATAGATAGATGGATAGATGGATAGATGGATAGATGGATAGATGAGTGGTTGATCGACTGTTTGTTCATATTTTTTATTGTTTTGTGTTAAATATTGAAAGTAGTCTTTGGACTAATGGTTAGTTTGGGTTTAGGGGTTAGTTTGGGGCTATGGTTAGTTAGGTTAGGGTTAAAATGGCATATAGGTAGGGAGGTAAAAACGACTTTCACCCTCATTAGTAACCACCCTCATTTGCATAAAGGGCATCTGATTGGCCGAATCTTAACTGTCCATATATCTGCAACGGTGTGTTTTATCTGTACGAAACTTGGTTTATATAGTAATTGATGTATGGCTAGTCGACTGGTGGTGGTTTGGTGCGCCTCTAGCGCCACCAGGTGTGTAGACACGGTACTGCACTTTATTTTTTAGATTTGTTTTTTTTTAACAGGGGTCTATTTTATAAATTGCTGTTGTATCTAGGGTTATTTTATATAGGGGTGGTCTATCCTGGTATATTTTGGGTAGGGTCTGTGTAGGTCCCGCCAGTGGTCAGTGTTTTTTGGTTTTGTTTTCTGTTTTTTTGTGCAGGTGGTGGGTAGGTTTAGCTGGTTAGGTGAGGTAGCGTGCCAGGCCTTTGGCCTTTGACCCTGCATCCATGCAGACGCCCTGACGCAAACTGAACTTGAGTTTTCCCCCAGCTGTTCACCTGTCAATGCAAAATGGTTGCATTTGCCGTGCATATCAGCACGAGTGCTGAAACAGCACCAATGCTGACAGGTAAGTGTCTATTTCTATAGATAGATTGATGGATGGAGTGATGGATGGATGGATGGATGGATGGATGGATGGATGGATGGATGGATGGATGGATGGATGGATGGATAGATAGGTACATGAGTTGAAACAACTTTTTGTTAAAAAAAATGTTTTTGTTAAAAAAAATGTTTTTGTTTGAAAAAGTGAATGTTTTTTAGGCCTGTGTTACATTGATGGATGGAGTGATGGAGTGATGGATGGATGGATGGATGGATGGATAGATAGATGAATAGATGAATATATAGATACATGAGTTTAAACCACTTTTTGTTAAAAAAAATATGTTTTTGTTTGAAAAAGTGAATGTTTTTAGGCCTGTGTTATACATGGATGGATGGAGTGATGGAGTGATGGATGGATGGATGGATGGATGGATGGATAGATAGATAAATAGATAGATAGATGAATAGATGAATATATAGATACATGAGTTTAAACAACTTTTTGTTAAAAAAAAAAAAGTTTTTGTTTGAAAAAGTGAATGTTTTTAGGCCTGTGTTATACATGGATGGATGGAGTGATGGAGTGATGGAGTGATGGATGGATGGATGGATAGATAGATGGATAGATGGATAGATGGATAGATGGATAGATGAGTTTGATCGACTGTTTGTTCATATTTTTTTATTGTTTTGTGTTAAATATTGAAAGTAGTCTTTGGACTAATGGTTAGTTTGGGTTTAGGGTTAGTTTGAGGCTATGGTTAGGTTAGGTAGGGAGGTAAAAACGACTTTCACCCTCATTAGTAACCACCCTCATTTGCATAAAGGGCATCTGATTGGCCGAATCTTAACTGTCCATATATCTGCAACGGTGTGTTTTATCTGTACGAAACTTGGTTTATATAGTAATTGATGTATGGCTAGTCGACTGGTGGTGGTTTGGTGCGCCTCTAGCGCCACCAGGTGTGTAGACACGGTACTGCACTTTATTTTTTAGATTTGTTTTTTTTTAACAGGGGTCTATTTTATAAATTGCTGTTGTATCTAGGGTTATTTTATATAGGGGTGGTCTATCCTGGTATATTTTGGGTAGGGTCTGTGTAGGTCCCGCCAGTGGTCAGTGTTTTTTGGTTTTGTTTTCTGTTTTTTTGTGCAGGTGGTGGGTAGGTTTAGCTGGTTAGGTGAGGTAGCGTGCCAGGCCTTTGGCCTTTGACCCTGCATCCATGCAGACGCCCTGACGCAAACTGAACTTGAGTTTTCCCCCAGCTGTTCACCTGTCAATGCAAAATGGTTGCATTTGCCGTGCATATCAGCACGAGTGCTGAAACAGCACCAATGCTGACAGGTAAGTGTCTATTTCTATAGATAGATTGATGGATGGAGTGATGGATGGATGGATGGATGGATGGATGGATGGATGGATGGATGGATGGATGGATGGATGGATGGATGGATGGATGGATGGATAGATAGGTACATGAGTTGAAACAACTTTTTGTTAAAAAAAATTTTTTTGTTAAAAAAAATGTTTTTGTTTGAAAAAGTGAATGTTTTTTAGGCCTGTGTTACATTGATGGATGGAGTGATGGAGTGATGGATGGATGGATGGATGGATGGATAGATAGATGAATAGATGAATATATAGATACATGAGTTTAAACCACTTTTTGTTAAAAAAAATATGTTTTTGTTTGAAAAAGTGAATGTTTTTAGGCCTGTGTTATACATGGATGGATGGAGTGATGGATGGATGGATGGATGGATGGATAGATAGATAAATAGATAGATAGATGAATAGATGAATATATAGATACATGAGTTTAAACAACTTTTTGTTAAAAAAAAAAAAATTTTTGTTTGAAAAAGTGAATGTTTTTAGGCCTGTGTTATACATGGATGGATGGAGTGATGGAGTGATGGAGTGATGGAGTGATGGATGGATGGATGGATAGATAGATGGATAGATGGATAGATGGATAGATGGATAGATGAGTTTGATCGACTGTTTGTTCATATTTTTTTATTGTTTTGTGTTAAATATTGAAAGTAGTCTTTGGACTAATGGTTAGTTTGGGTTTAGGGTTAGTTTGAGGCTATGGTTAGGTTAGGGTTAAAATGGCATATAGGTAGGGAGGTAAAAACGACTTTCACCCTCATTAGTAACCACCCTCATTTGCATAAAGGGCATCTGATTGGCCGAATCTTAACTGTCCATATATCTGCAACGGTGTGTTTTATCTGTACGAAACTTGGTTTATATAGTAATTGATGTATGGCTAGTCGACTGGTGGTGGTTTGGTGCGCCTCTAGCGCCACCAGGTGTGTAGACACGGTACTGCACTTTATTTTTTAGATTTGTTTTTTTTTAACAGGGGTCTATTTTATAAATTGCTGTTGTATCTAGGGTTATTTTATATAGGGGTGGTCTATCCTGGTATATTTTGGGTAGGGTCTGTGTAGGTCCCGCCAGTGGTCAGTGTTTTTTGGTTTTGTTTTCTGTTTTTTTGTGCAGGTGGTGGGTAGGTTTAGCTGGTTAGGTGAGGTAGCGTGCCAGGCCTTTGGCCTTTGACCCTGCATCCATGCAGACGCCCTGACGCAAACTGAACTTGAGTTTTCCCCCAGCTGTTCACCTGTCAATGCAAAATGGTTGCATTTGCCGTGCATATCAGCACGAGTGCTGAAACAGCACCAATGCTGACAGGTAAGTGTCTATTTCTATAGATAGATTGATGGATGGAGTGATGGATGGATGGATGGATGGATGGATGGATGGATGGATGGATGGATGGATGGATGGATGGATGGATGGATGGATGGATAGATAGGTACATGAGTTGAAACAACTTTTTGTTAAAAAAAATTTTTTTGTTAAAAAAAATGTTTTTGTTTGAAAAAGTGAATGTTTTTTAGGCCTGTGTTACATTGATGGATGGAGTGATGGAGTGATGGATGGATGGATGGATGGATGGATAGATAGATGAATAGATGAATATATAGATACATGAGTTTAAACCACTTTTTGTTAAAAAAAATATGTTTTTGTTTGAAAAAGTGAATGTTTTTAGGCCTGTGTTATACATGGATGGATGGAGTGATGGATGGATGGATGGATGGATGGATAGATAGATAAATAGATAGATAGATGAATAGATGAATATATAGATACATGAGTTTAAACAACTTTTTGTTAAAAAAAAAAAAATTTTTGTTTGAAAAAGTGAATGTTTTTAGGCCTGTGTTATACATGGATGGATGGAGTGATGGAGTGATGGAGTGATGGATGGATGGATGGATAGATAGATGGATAGATGGATAGATGGATAGATGGATAGATGAGTTTGATCGACTGTTTGTTCATATTTTTTTATTGTTTTGTGTTAAATATTGAAAGTAGTCTTTGGACTAATGGTTAGTTTGGGTTTAGGGTTAGTTTGAGGCTATGGTTAGGTAGGGAGGTAAAAACGACTTTCACCCTCATTAGTAACCACCCTCATTTGCATAAAGGGCATCTGATTGGCCGAATCTTAACTGTCCATATATCTGCAACGGTGTGTTTTATCTGTACGAAACTTGGTTTATATAGTAATTGATGTATGGCTAGTCGACTGGTGGTGGTTTGGTGCGCCTCTAGCGCCACCAGGTGTGTAGACACGGTACTGCACTTTATTTTTTAGATTTGTTTTTTTTTAACAGGGGTCTATTTTATAAATTGCTGTTGTATCTAGGGTTATTTTATATAGGGGTGGTCTATCCTGGTATATTTTGGGTAGGGTCTGTGTAGGTCCCGCCAGTGGTCAGTGTTTTTTGGTTTTGTTTTCTGTTTTTTTGTGCAGGTGGTGGGTAGGTTTAGCTGGTTAGGTGAGGTAGCGTGCCAGGCCTTTGGCCTTTGACCCTGCATCCATGCAGACGCCCTGACGCAAACTGAACTTGAGTTTTCCCCCAGCTGTTCACCTGTCAATGCAAAATGGTTGCATTTGCCGTGCATATCAGCACGAGTGCTGAAACAGCACCAATGCTGACAGGTAAGTGTCTATTTCTATAGATAGATTGATGGATGGAGTGATGGATGGATGGATGGATGGATGGATGGATGGATGGATGGATGGATGGATGGATGGATGGATGGATGGATAGATAGGTACATGAGTTGAAACAACTTTTTGTTAAAAAAAATGTTTTTGTTAAAAAAAATGTTTTTGTTTGAAAAAGTGAATGTTTTTTAGGCCTGTGTTACATTGATGGATGGAGTGATGGAGTGATGGATGGATGGATGGATGGATGGATAGATAGATGAATAGATGAATATATAGATACATGAGTTTAAACCACTTTTTGTTAAAAAAAATATGTTTTTGTTTGAAAAAGTGAATGTTTTTAGGCCTGTGTTATACATGGATGGATGGAGTGATGGATGGATGGATGGATGGATGGATAGATAGATAAATAGATAGATAGATGAATAGATGAATATATAGATACATGAGTTTAAACAACTTTTTGTTAAAAAAAAAAAAGTTTTTGTTTGAAAAAGTGAATGTTTTTAGGCCTGTGTTATACATGGATGGATGGAGTGATGGAGTGATGGAGTGATGGATGGATGGATGGATAGATAGATGGATAGATGGATAGATGGATAGATGGATAGATGAGTTTGATCGACTGTTTGTTCATATTTTTTTATTGTTTTGTGTTAAATATTGAAAGTAGTCTTTGGACTAATGGTTAGTTTGGGTTTAGGGTTAGTTTGAGGCTATGGTTAGGTTAGGGTTAAAATGGCATATAGGTAGGGAGGTAAAAACGACTTTCACCCTCATTAGTAACCACCCTCATTTGCATAAAGGGCATCTGATTGGCCGAATCTTAACTGTCCATATATCTGCAACGGTGTGTTTTATCTGTACGAAACTTGGTTTATATAGTAATTGATGTATGGCTAGTCGACTGGTGGTGGTTTGGTGCGCCTCTAGCGCCACCAGGTGTGTAGACACGGTACTGCACTTTATTTTTTAGATTTGTTTTTTTTTAACAGGGGTCTATTTTATAAATTGCTGTTGTATCTAGGGTTATTTTATATAGGGGTGGTCTATCCTGGTATATTTTGGGTAGGGTCTGTGTAGGTCCCGCCAGTGGTCAGTGTTTTTTGGTTTTGTTTTCTGTTTTTTTGTGCAGGTGGTGGGTAGGTTTAGCTGGTTAGGTGAGGTAGCGTGCCAGGCCTTTGGCCTTTGACCCTGCATCCATGCAGACGCCCTGACGCAAACTGAACTTGAGTTTTCCCCCAGCTGTTCACCTGTCAATGCAAAATGGTTGCATTTGCCGTGCATATCAGCACGAGTGCTGAAACAGCACCAATGCTGACAGGTAAGTGTCTATTTCTATAGATAGATTGATGGATGGAGTGATGGATGGATGGATGGATGGATGGATGGATGGATGGATGGATGGATGGATGGATGGATAGATAGGTACATGAGTTGAAACAACTTTTTGTTAAAAAAAATGTTTTTGTTAAAAAAAATGTTTTTGTTTGAAAAAGTGAATGTTTTTTAGGCCTGTGTTACATTGATGGATGGAGTGATGGAGTGATGGATGGATGGATGGATGGATGGATAGATAGATGAATAGATGAATATATAGATACATGAGTTTAAACCACTTTTTGTTAAAAAAAATATGTTTTTGTTTGAAAAAGTGAATGTTTTTAGGCCTGTGTTATACATGGATGGATGGAGTGATGGATGGATGGATGGATGGATGGATAGATAGATAAATAGATAGATAGATGAATAGATGAATATATAGATACATGAGTTTAAACAACTTTTTGTTAAAAAAAAAAAAGTTTTTGTTTGAAAAAGTGAATGTTTTTAGGCCTGTGTTATACATGGATGGATGGAGTGATGGAGTGATGGAGTGATGGATGGATGGATGGATAGATAGATGGATAGATGGATAGATGGATAGATGGATAGATGAGTTTGATCGACTGTTTGTTCATATTTTTTTATTGTTTTGTGTTAAATATTGAAAGTAGTCTTTGGACTAATGGTTAGTTTGGGTTTAGGGTTAGTTTGGGGCTATGGTTAGGTTAGGTTAGGGTTAAAATGGCATATAGGTAGGGAGGTAAAAACGACTTTCACCCTCATTAGTAACCACCCTCATTTGCATAAAGGGCATCTGATTGGCCGAATCTTAACTGTCCATATATCTGCAACGGTGTGTTTTATCTGTACGAAACTTGGTTTATATAGTAATTGATGTATGGCTAGTCGACTGGTGGTGGTTTGGTGCGCCTCTAGCGCCACCAGGTGTGTAGACACGGTACTGCACTTTATTTTTTAGATTTGTTTTTTTTTAACAGGGGTCTATTTTATAAATTGCTGTTGTATCTAGGGTTATTTTATATAGGGGTGGTCTATCCTGGTATATTTTGGGTAGGGTCTGTGTAGGTCCCGCCAGTGGTCAGTGTTTTTTGGTTTTGTTTTCTGTTTTTTTGTGCAGGTGGTGGGTAGGTTTAGCTGGTTAGGTGAGGTAGCGTGCCAGGCCTTTGGCCTTAGGTTAGGGTTAGAGTTAGGGTTAGGGTTAGGGTTAGAGTTAGGGTTAGGGTTAGGGTTAGGGTTAGGGTTAGAGTTAGGGTTAGGGTTAGAGTTAGGTAGGGAGGTAAAAACGACTTTCACCCTCATTAGTAACCACCCTCATTTGCATAAAGGGCATCTGATTGGCCGAATCTTAACTGTCCATATATCTGCAACGGTGTGTTTTATCTGTACGAAACTTGGTTTATATAGTAATTGATGTATGGCTAGTCGACTGGTGGTGGTTTGGTGCGCCTCTAGCGCCACCAGGTGTGTAGACACGGTACTGCACTTTATTTTTTAGATTTGTTTTTTTTTAACAGGGGTCTATTTTATAAATTGCTGTTGTATCTAGGGTTATTTTATATAGGGGTGGTCTATCCTGGTATATTTTGGGTAGGGTCTGTGTAGGTCCCGCCAGTGGTCAGTGTTTTTTGGTTTTGTTTTCTGTTTTTTTGTGCAGGTGGTGGGTAGGTTTAGCTGGTTAGGTGAGGTAGCGTGCCAGGCCTTTGGCCTTTGACCCTGCATCCATGCAGACGCCCTGACGCAAACTGAACTTGAGTTTTCCCCCAGCTGTTCACCTGTCAATGCAAAATGGTTGCATTTGCCGTGCATATCAGCACGAGTGCTGAAACAGCACCAATGCTGACAGGTAAGTGTCTATTTCTATAGATAGATTGATGGATGGAGTGATGGATGGATGGATGGATGGATGGATGGATGGATGGATGGATGGATGGATGGATGGATGGATGGATGGATGGATGGATAGATAGGTACATGAGTTGAAACAACTTTTTGTTAAAAAAAATGTTTTTGTTAAAAAAAATGTTTTTGTTTGAAAAAGTGAATGTTTTTTAGGCCTGTGTTACATTGATGGATGGAGTGATGGAGTGATGGATGGATGGATGGATGGATGGATAGATAGATGAATAGATGAATATATAGATACATGAGTTTAAACCACTTTTTGTTAAAAAAAATATGTTTTTGTTTGAAAAAGTGAATGTTTTTAGGCCTGTGTTATACATGGATGGATGGAGTGATGGATGGATGGATGGATGGATGGATAGATAGATAAATAGATAGATAGATGAATAGATGAATATATAGATACATGAGTTTAAACAACTTTTTGTTAAAAAAAAAAAAGTTTTTGTTTGAAAAAGTGAATGTTTTTAGGCCTGTGTTATACATGGATGGATGGAGTGATGGAGTGATGGAGTGATGGATGGATGGATGGATAGATAGATGGATAGATGGATAGATGGATAGATGGATAGATGAGTTTGATCGACTGTTTGTTCATATTTTTTTATTGTTTTGTGTTAAATATTGAAAGTAGTCTTTGGACTAATGGTTAGTTTGGGTTTAGGGTTAGTTTGAGGCTATGGTTAGGTTAGGGTTAAAATGGCATATAGGTAGGGAGGTAAAAACGACTTTCACCCTCATTAGTAACCACCCTCATTTGCATAAAGGGCATCTGATTGGCCGAATCTTAACTGTCCATATATCTGCAACGGTGTGTTTTATCTGTACGAAACTTGGTTTATATAGTAATTGATGTATGGCTAGTCGACTGGTGGTGGTTTGGTGCGCCTCTAGCGCCACCAGGTGTGTAGACACGGTACTGCACTTTATTTTTTAGATTTGTTTTTTTTTAACAGGGGTCTATTTTATAAATTGCTGTTGTATCTAGGGTTATTTTATATAGGGGTGGTCTATCCTGGTATATTTTGGGTAGGGTCTGTGTAGGTCCCGCCAGTGGTCAGTGTTTTTTGGTTTTGTTTTCTGTTTTTTTGTGCAGGTGGTGGGTAGGTTTAGCTGGTTAGGTGAGGTAGCGTGCCAGGCCTTTGGCCTTTGACCCTGCATCCATGCAGACGCCCTGACGCAAACTGAACTTGAGTTTTCCCCCAGCTGTTCACCTGTCAATGCAAAATGGTTGCATTTGCCGTGCATATCAGCACGAGTGCTGAAACAGCACCAATGCTGACAGGTAAGTGTCTATTTCTATAGATAGATTGATGGATGGAGTGATGGATGGATGGATGGATGGATGGATGGATGGATGGATGGATGGATGGATGGATGGATGGATGGATGGATGGATGGATAGATAGGTACATGAGTTGAAACAACTTTTTGTTAAAAAAAATTTTTTTGTTAAAAAAAATGTTTTTGTTTGAAAAAGTGAATGTTTTTTAGGCCTGTGTTACATTGATGGATGGAGTGATGGAGTGATGGATGGATGGATGGATGGATGGATAGATAGATGAATAGATGAATATATAGATACATGAGTTTAAACCACTTTTTGTTAAAAAAAATATGTTTTTGTTTGAAAAAGTGAATGTTTTTAGGCCTGTGTTATACATGGATGGATGGAGTGATGGATGGATGGATGGATGGATGGATAGATAGATAAATAGATAGATAGATGAATAGATGAATATATAGATACATGAGTTTAAACAACTTTTTGTTAAAAAAAAAAAAGTTTTTGTTTGAAAAAGTGAATGTTTTTAGGCCTGTGTTATACATGGATGGATGGAGTGATGGAGTGATGGAGTGATGGATGGATGGATGGATAGATAGATGGATAGATGGATAGATGGATAGATGGATAGATGAGTTTGATCGACTGTTTGTTCATATTTTTTTATTGTTTTGTGTTAAATATTGAAAGTAGTCTTTGGACTAATGGTTAGTTTGGGTTTAGGGTTAGTTTGAGGCTATGGTTAGGTTAGGGTTAAAATGGCATATAGGTAGGGAGGTAAAAACGACTTTCACCCTCATTAGTAACCACCCTCATTTGCATAAAGGGCATCTGATTGGCCGAATCTTAACTGTCCATATATCTGCAACGGTGTGTTTTATCTGTACGAAACTTGGTTTATATAGTAATTGATGTATGGCTAGTCGACTGGTGGTGGTTTGGTGCGCCTCTAGCGCCACCAGGTGTGTAGACACGGTACTGCACTTTATTTTTTAGATTTGTTTTTTTTTAACAGGGGTCTATTTTATAAATTGCTGTTGTATCTAGGGTTATTTTATATAGGGGTGGTCTATCCTGGTATATTTTGGGTAGGGTCTGTGTAGGTCCCGCCAGTGGTCAGTGTTTTTTGGTTTTGTTTTCTGTTTTTTTGTGCAGGTGGTGGGTAGGTTTAGCTGGTTAGGTGAGGTAGCGTGCCAGGCCTTTGGCCTTTGACCCTGCATCCATGCAGACGCCCTGACGCAAACTGAACTTGAGTTTTCCCCCAGCTGTTCACCTGTCAATGCAAAATGGTTGCATTTGCCGTGCATATCAGCACGAGTGCTGAAACAGCACCAATGCTGACAGGTAAGTGTCTATTTCTATAGATAGATTGATGGATGGAGTGATGGATGGATGGATGGATGGATGGATGGATGGATGGATGGATGGATGGATGGATGGATGGATGGATGGATGGATGGATGGATAGATAGGTACATGAGTTGAAACAACTTTTTGTTAAAAAAAATGTTTTTGTTAAAAAAAATGTTTTTGTTTGAAAAAGTGAATGTTTTTTAGGCCTGTGTTACATTGATGGATGGAGTGATGGAGTGATGGATGGATGGATGGATGGATGGATAGATAGATGAATAGATGAATATATAGATACATGAGTTTAAACCACTTTTTGTTAAAAAAAATATGTTTTTGTTTGAAAAAGTGAATGTTTTTAGGCCTGTGTTATACATGGATGGATGGAGTGATGGATGGATGGATGGATGGATGGATAGATAGATAAATAGATAGATAGATGAATAGATGAATATATAGATACATGAGTTTAAACAACTTTTTGTTAAAAAAAAAAAAATTTTTGTTTGAAAAAGTGAATGTTTTTAGGCCTGTGTTATACATGGATGGATGGAGTGATGGAGTGATGGAGTGATGGATGGATGGATGGATAGATAGATGGATAGATGGATAGATGGATAGATGGATAGATGAGTTTGATCGACTGTTTGTTCATATTTTTTTATTGTTTTGTGTTAAATATTGAAAGTAGTCTTTGGACTAATGGTTAGTTTGGGTTTAGGGTTAGTTTGAGGCTATGGTTAGGTTAGGGTTAAAATGGCATATAGGTAGGGAGGTAAAAACGACTTTCACCCTCATTAGTAACCACCCTCATTTGCATAAAGGGCATCTGATTGGCCGAATCTTAACTGTCCATATATCTGCAACGGTGTGTTTTATCTGTACGAAACTTGGTTTATATAGTAATTGATGTATGGCTAGTCGACTGGTGGTGGTTTGGTGTGCCTCTAGCGCCACCAGGTGTGTAGACACGGTACTGCACTTTATTTTTTAGATTTGTTTTTTTTTAACAGGGGTCTATTTTATAAATTGCTGTTGTATCTAGGGTTATTTTATATAGGGGTGGTCTATCCTGGTATATTTTGGGTAGGGTCTGTGTAGGTCCCGCCAGTGGTCAGTGTTTTTTGGTTTTGTTTTCTGTTTTTTTGTGCAGGTGGTGGGTAGGTTTAGCTGGTTAGGTGAGGTAGCGTGCCAGGCCTTTGGCCTTTGACCCTGCATCCATGCAGACGCCCTGACGCAAACTGAACTTGAGTTTTCCCCCAGCTGTTCACCTGTCAATGCAAAATGGTTGCATTTGCCGTGCATATCAGCACGAGTGCTGAAACAGCACCAATGCTGACAGGTAAGTGTCTATTTCTATAGATAGATTGATGGATGGAGTGATGGATGGATGGATGGATGGATGGATGGATGGATGGATGGATGGATGGATGGATAGATAGGTACATGAGTTGAAACAACTTTTTGTTAAAAAAAATGTTTTTGTTAAAAAAAATGTTTTTGTTTGAAAAAGTGAATGTTTTTTAGGCCTGTGTTACATTGATGGATGGAGTGATGGAGTGATGGATGGATGGATGGATGGATGGATAGATAGATGAATAGATGAATATATAGATACATGAGTTTAAACCACTTTTTGTTAAAAAAAATATGTTTTTGTTTGAAAAAGTGAATGTTTTTAGGCCTGTGTTATACATGGATGGATGGAGTGATGGATGGATGGATGGATGGATGGATAGATAGATAAATAGATAGATAGATGAATAGATGAATATATAGATACATGAGTTTAAACAACTTTTTGTTAAAAAAAAAAAAGTTTTTGTTTGAAAAAGTGAATGTTTTTAGGCCTGTGTTATACATGGATGGATGGAGTGATGGAGTGATGGAGTGATGGATGGATGGATGGATAGATAGATGGATAGATGGATAGATGGATAGATGAGTTTGATCGACTGTTTGTTCATATTTTTTTATTGTTTTGTGTTAAATATTGAAAGTAGTCTTTGGACTAATGGTTAGTTTGGGTTTAGGGTTAGTTTGGGGCTATGGTTAGGTTAGGGTTAAAATGGCATATAGGTAGGGAGGTAAAAACGACTTTCACCCTCATTAGTAACCACCCTCATTTGCATAAAGGGCATCTGATTGGCCGAATCTTAACTGTCCATATATCTGCAACGGTGTGTTTTATCTGTACGAAACTTGGTTTATATAGTAATTGATGTATGGCTAGTCGACTGGTGGTGGTTTGGTGCGCCTCTAGCGCCACCAGGTGTGTAGACACGGTACTGCACTTTATTTTTTAGATTTGTTTTTTTTTAACAGGGGTCTATTTTATAAATTGCTGTTGTATCTAGGGTTATTTTATATAGGGGTGGTCTATCCTGGTATATTTTGGGTAGGGTCTGTGTAGGTCCCGCCAGTGGTCAGTGTTTTTTGGTTTTGTTTTCTGTTTTTTTGTGCAGGTGGTGGGTAGGTTTAGCTGGTTAGGTGAGGTAGCGTGCCAGGCCTTTGGCCTTTGACCCTGCATCCATGCAGACGCCCTGACGCAAACTGAACTTGAGTTTTCCCCCAGCTGTTCACCTGTCAATGCAAAATGGTTGCATTTGCCGTGCATATCAGCACGAGTGCTGAAACAGCACCAATGCTGACAGGTAAGTGTCTATTTCTATAGATAGATTGATGGATGGAGTGATGGATGGATGGATGGATGGATGGATGGATGGATGGATGGATAGATAGGTACATGAGTTGAAACAACTTTTTGTTAAAAAAAATGTTTTTGTTAAAAAAAATGTTTTTGTTTGAAAAAGTGAATGTTTTTTAGGCCTGTGTTACATTGATGGATGGAGTGATGGAGTGATGGATGGATGGATGGATGGATGGATAGATAGATGAATAGATGAATATATAGATACATGAGTTTAAACCACTTTTTGTTAAAAAAAATATGTTTTTGTTTGAAAAAGTGAATGTTTTTAGGCCTGTGTTATACATGGATGGATGGAGTGATGGATGGATGGATGGATGGATGGATAGATAGATAAATAGATAGATAGATGAATAGATGAATATATAGATACATGAGTTTAACCAACTTTTTGTTAAAAAAAAAAAAGTTTTTGTTTGAAAAAGTGAATGTTTTTAGGCCTGTGTTATACATGGATGGATGGAGTGATGGAGTGATGGAGTGATGGATGGATGGATGGATAGATAGATGGATAGATGGATAGATGGATAGATGGATAGATGAGTTTGATCGACTGTTTGTTCATATTTTTTTATTGTTTTGTGTTAAATATTGAAAGTAGTCTTTGGACTAATGGTTAGTTTGGGTTTAGGGTTAGTTTGAGGCTATGGTTAGGTTAGGGTTAAAATGGCATATAGGTAGGGAGGTAAAAACGACTTTCACCCTCATTAGTAACCACCCTCATTTGCATAAAGGGCATCTGATTGGCCGAATCTTAACTGTCCATATATCTGCAACGGTGTGTTTTATCTGTACGAAACTTGGTTTATATAGTAATTGATGTATGGCTAGTCGACTGGTGGTGGTTTGGTGCGCCTCTAGCGCCACCAGGTGTGTAGACACGGTACTGCACTTTATTTTTTAGATTTGTTTTTTTTTAACAGGGGTCTATTTTATAAATTGCTGTTGTATCTAGGGTTATTTTATATAGGGGTGGTCTATCCTGGTATATTTTGGGTAGGGTCTGTGTAGGTCCCGCCAGTGGTCAGTGTTTTTTGGTTTTGTTTTCTGTTTTTTTGTGCAGGTGGTGGGTAGGTTTAGCTGGTTAGGTGAGGTAGCGTGCCAGGCCTTTGGCCTTTGACCCTGCATCCATGCAGACGCCCTGACGCAAACTGAACTTGAGTTTTCCCCCAGCTGTTCACCTGTCAATGCAAAATGGTTGCATTTGCCGTGCATATCAGCACGAGTGCTGAAACAGCACCAATGCTGACAGGTAAGTGTCTATTTCTATAGATAGATTGATGGATGGAGTGATGGATGGATGGATGGATGGATGGATGGATGGATGGATGGATGGATGGATGGATGGATGGATGGATGGATGGATGGATAGATAGGTACATGAGTTGAAACAACTTTTTGTTAAAAAAAATGTTTTTGTTAAAAAAAATGTTTTTGTTTGAAAAAGTGAATGTTTTTTAGGCCTGTGTTACATTGATGGATGGAGTGATGGAGTGATGGATGGATGGATGGATAGATAGATGAATAGATGAATATATAGATACATGAGTTTAAACCACTTTTTGTTAAAAAAAATATGTTTTTGTTTGAAAAAGTGAATGTTTTTAGGCCTGTGTTATACATGGATGGATGGAGTGATGGATGGATGGATGGATGGATGGATAGATAGATAAATAGATAGATAGATGAATAGATGAATATATAGATACATGAGTTTAAACAACTTTTTGTTAAAAAAAAAAAAGTTTTTGTTTGAAAAAGTGAATGTTTTTAGGCCTGTGTTATACATGGATGGATGGAGTGATGGAGTGATGGAGTGATGGATGGATGGATGGATAGATAGATGGATAGATGGATAGATGGATAGATGGATAGATGAGTTTGATCGACTGTTTGTTCATATTTTTTTATTGTTTTGTGTTAAATATTGAAAGTAGTCTTTGGACTAATGGTTAGTTTGGGTTTAGGGTTAGTTTGAGGCTATGGTTAGGTTAGGGTTAAAATGGCATATAGGTAGGGAGGTAAAAACGACTTTCACCCTCATTAGTAACCACCCTCATTTGCATAAAGGGCATCTGATTGGCCGAATCTTAACTGTCCATATATCTGCAACGGTGTGTTTTATCTGTACGAAACTTGGTTTATATAGTAATTGATGTATGGCTAGTCGACTGGTGGTGGTTTGGTGCGCCTCTAGCGCCACCAGGTGTGTAGACACGGTACTGCACTTTATTTTTTAGATTTTTTTTTTTTTAACAGGGGTCTATTTTATAAATTGCTGTTGTATCTAGGGTTATTTTATATAGGGGTGGTCTATCCTGGTATATTTTGGGTAGGGTCTGTGTAGGTCCCGCCAGTGGTCAGTGTTTTTTGGTTTTGTTTTCTGTTTTTTTGTGCAGGTGGTGGGTAGGTTTAGCTGGTTAGGTGAGGTAGCGTGCCAGGCCTTTGGCCTTTGACCCTGCATCCATGCAGACGCCCTGACGCAAACTGAACTTGAGTTTTCCCCCAGCTGTTCACCTGTCAATGCAAAATGGTTGCATTTGCCGTGCATATCAGCACGAGTGCTGAAACAGCACCAATGCTGACAGGTAAGTGTCTATTTCTATAGATAGATTGATGGATGGAGTGATGGATGGATGGATGGATGGATGGATGGATGGATGGATGGATGGATGGATGGATGGATGGATGGATGGATAGATAGGTACATGAGTTGAAACAACTTTTTGTTAAAAAAAATGTTTTTGTTAAAAAAAATGTTTTTGTTTGAAAAAGTGAATGTTTTTTAGGCCTGTGTTACATTGATGGATGGAGTGATGGAGTGATGGATGGATGGATGGATGGATGGATAGATAGATGAATAGATGAATATATAGATACATGAGTTTAAACCACTTTTTGTTAAAAAAAATATGTTTTTGTTTGAAAAAGTGAATGTTTTTAGGCCTGTGTTATACATGGATGGATGGAGTGATGGATGGATGGATGGATGGATGGATAGATAGATAAATAGATAGATAGATGAATAGATGAATATATAGATACATGAGTTTAAACAACTTTTTGTTAAAAAAAAAAAAGTTTTTGTTTGAAAAAGTGAATGTTTTTAGGCCTGTGTTATACATGGATGGATGGAGTGATGGAGTGATGGAGTGATGGATGGATGGATGGATAGATAGATGGATAGATGGATAGATGGATAGATGGATAGATGAGTTTGATCGACTGTTTGTTCATATTTTTTTATTGTTTTGTGTTAAATATTGAAAGTAGTCTTTGGACTAATGGTTAGTTTGGGTTTAGGGTTAGTTTGAGGCTATGGTTAGGTTAGGGTTAAAATGGCATATAGGTAGGGAGGTAAAAACGACTTTCACCCTCATTAGTAACCACCCTCATTTGCATAAAGGGCATCTGATTGGCCGAATCTTAACTGTCCATATATCTGCAACGGTGTGTTTTATCTGTACGAAACTTGGTTTATATAGTAATTGATGTATGGCTAGTCGACTGGTGGTGGTTTGGTGCGCCTCTAGCGCCACCAGGTGTGTAGACACGGTACTGCACTTTATTTTTTAGATTTGTTTTTTTTTAACAGGGGTCTATTTTATAAATTGCTGTTGTATCTAGGGTTATTTTATATAGGGGTGGTCTATCCTGGTATATTTTGGGTAGGGTCTGTGTAGGTCCCGCCAGTGGTCAGTGTTTTTTGGTTTTGTTTTCTGTTTTTTTGTGCAGGTGGTGGGTAGGTTTAGCTGGTTAGGTGAGGTAGCGTGCCAGGCCTTTGGCCTTTGACCCTGCATCCATGCAGACGCCCTGACGCAAACTGAACTTGAGTTTTCCCCCAGCTGTTCACCTGTCAATGCAAAATGGTTGCATTTGCCGTGCATATCAGCACGAGTGCTGAAACAGCACCAATGCTGACAGGTAAGTGTCTATTTCTATAGATAGATTGATGGATGGAGTGATGGATGGATGGATGGATGGATGGATGGATGGATGGATGGATGGATGGATGGATGGATGGATGGATGGATAGATAGGTACATGAGTTGAAACAACTTTTTGTTAAAAAAAATGTTTTTGTTAAAAAAAATGTTTTTGTTTGAAAAAGTGAATGTTTTTTAGGCCTGTGTTACATTGATGGATGGAGTGATGGAGTGATGGATGGATGGATGGATGGATGGATAGATAGATGAATAGATGAATATATAGATACATGAGTTTAAACCACTTTTTGTTAAAAAAAATATGTTTTTGTTTGAAAAAGTGAATGTTTTTAGGCCTGTGTTATACATGGATGGATGGAGTGATGGATGGATGGATGGATGGATGGATAGATAGATAAATAGATAGATAGATGAATAGATGAATATATAGATACATGAGTTTAAACAACTTTTTGTTAAAAAAAAAAAAGTTTTTGTTTGAAAAAGTGAATGTTTTTAGGCCTGTGTTATACATGGATGGATGGAGTGATGGAGTGATGGAGTGATGGATGGATGGATGGATAGATAGATGGATAGATGGATAGATGGATAGATGGATAGATGAGTTTGATCGACTGTTTGTTCATATTTTTTTATTGTTTTGTGTTAAATATTGAAAGTAGTCTTTGGACTAATGGTTAGTTTGGGTTTAGGGTTAGTTTGAGGCTATGGTTAGGTTAGGGTTAAAATGGCATATAGGTAGGGAGGTAAAAACGACTTTCACCCTCATTAGTAACCACCCTCATTTGCATAAAGGGCATCTGATTGGCCGAATCTTAACTGTCCATATATCTGCAACGGTGTGTTTTATCTGTACGAAACTTGGTTTATATAGTAATTGATGTATGGCTAGTCGACTGGTGGTGGTTTGGTGCGCCTCTAGCGCCACCAGGTGTGTAGACACGGTACTGCACTTTATTTTTTAGATTTGTTTTTTTTTAACAGGGGTCTATTTTATAAATTGCTGTTGTATCTAGGGTTATTTTATATAGGGGTGGTCTATCCTGGTATATTTTGGGTAGGGTCTGTGTAGGTCCCGCCAGTGGTCAGTGTTTTTTGGTTTTGTTTTCTGTTTTTTTGTGCAGGTGGTGGGTAGGTTTAGCTGGTTAGGTGAGGTAGCGTGCCAGGCCTTTGGCCTTTGACCCTGCATCCATGCAGACGCCCTGACGCAAACTGAACTTGAGTTTTCCCCCAGCTGTTCACCTGTCAATGCAAAATGGTTGCATTTGCCGTGCATATCAGCACGAGTGCTGAAACAGCACCAATGCTGACAGGTAAGTGTCTATTTCTATAGATAGATTGATGGATGGAGTGATGGATGGATGGATGGATGGATGGATGGATGGATGGATGGATGGATGGATGGATGGATGGATGGATGGATGGATGGATAGATAGGTACATGAGTTGAAACAACTTTTTGTTAAAAAAAATGTTTTTGTTAAAAAAAATGTTTTTGTTTGAAAAAGTGAATGTTTTTTAGGCCTGTGTTACATTGATGGATGGAGTGATGGAGTGATGGATGGATGGATGGATGGATGGATAGATAGATGAATAGATGAATATATAGATACATGAGTTTAAACCACTTTTTGTTAAAAAAAATATGTTTTTGTTTGAAAAAGTGAATGTTTTTAGGCCTGTGTTATACATGGATGGATGGAGTGATGGATGGATGGATGGATGGATGGATAGATAGATAAATAGATAGATAGATGAATAGATGAATATATAGATACATGAGTTTAAACAACTTTTTGTTAAAAAAAAAAAAGTTTTTGTTTGAAAAAGTGAATGTTTTTAGGCCTGTGTTATACATGGATGGATGGAGTGATGGAGTGATGGAGTGATGGATGGATGGATGGATAGATAGATGGATAGATGGATAGATGGATAGATGGATAGATGAGTTTGATCGACTGTTTGTTCATATTTTTTTATTGTTTTGTGTTAAATATTGAAAGTAGTCTTTGGACTAATGGTTAGTTTGGGTTTAGGGTTAGTTTGAGGCTATGGTTAGGTTAGGGTTAAAATGGCATATAGGTAGGGAGGTAAAAACGACTTTCACCCTCATTAGTAACCACCCTCATTTGCATAAAGGGCATCTGATTGGCCGAATCTTAACTGTCCATATATCTGCAACGGTGTGTTTTATCTGTACGAAACTTGGTTTATATAGTAATTGATGTATGGCTAGTCGACTGGTGGTGGTTTGGTGCGCCTCTAGCGCCACCAGGTGTGTAGACACGGTACTGCACTTTATTTTTTAGATTTTTTTTTTTTTAACAGGGGTCTATTTTATAAATTGCTGTTGTATCTAGGGTTATTTTATATAGGGGTGGTCTATCCTGGTATATTTTGGGTAGGGTCTGTGTAGGTCCCGCCAGTGGTCAGTGTTTTTTGGTTTTGTTTTCTGTTTTTTTGTGCAGGTGGTGGGTAGGTTTAGCTGGTTAGGTGAGGTAGCGTGCCAGGCCTTTGGCCTTTGACCCTGCATCCATGCAGACGCCCTGACGCAAACTGAACTTGAGTTTTCCCCCAGCTGTTCACCTGTCAATGCAAAATGGTTGCATTTGCCGTGCATATCAGCACGAGTGCTGAAACAGCACCAATGCTGACAGGTAAGTGTCTATTTCTATAGATAGATTGATGGATGGAGTGATGGATGGATGGATGGATGGATGGATGGATGGATGGATGGATGGATGGATGGATGGATGGATGGATGGATAGATAGGTACATGAGTTGAAACAACTTTTTGTTAAAAAAAATGTTTTTGTTAAAAAAAATGTTTTTGTTTGAAAAAGTGAATGTTTTTTAGGCCTGTGTTACATTGATGGATGGAGTGATGGAGTGATGGATGGATGGATGGATGGATGGATAGATAGATGAATAGATGAATATATAGATACATGAGTTTAAACCACTTTTTGTTAAAAAAAATATGTTTTTGTTTGAAAAAGTGAATGTTTTTAGGCCTGTGTTATACATGGATGGATGGAGTGATGGATGGATGGATGGATGGATGGATAGATAGATAAATAGATAGATAGATGAATAGATGAATATATAGATACATGAGTTTAAACAACTTTTTGTTAAAAAAAAAAAAGTTTTTGTTTGAAAAAGTGAATGTTTTTAGGCCTGTGTTATACATGGATGGATGGAGTGATGGAGTGATGGAGTGATGGATGGATGGATGGATAGATAGATGGATAGATGGATAGATGGATAGATGGATAGATGAGTTTGATCGACTGTTTGTTCATATTTTTTTATTGTTTTGTGTTAAATATTGAAAGTAGTCTTTGGACTAATGGTTAGTTTGGGTTTAGGGTTAGTTTGAGGCTATGGTTAGGTTAGGGTTAAAATGGCATATAGGTAGGGAGGTAAAAACGACTTTCACCCTCATTAGTAACCACCCTCATTTGCATAAAGGGCATCTGATTGGCCGAATCTTAACTGTCCATATATCTGCAACGGTGTGTTTTATCTGTACGAAACTTGGTTTATATAGTAATTGATGTATGGCTAGTCGACTGGTGGTGGTTTGGTGCGCCTCTAGCGCCACCAGGTGTGTAGACACGGTACTGCACTTTATTTTTTAGATTTGTTTTTTTTTAACAGGGGTCTATTTTATAAATTGCTGTTGTATCTAGGGTTATTTTATATAGGGGTGGTCTATCCTGGTATATTTTGGGTAGGGTCTGTGTAGGTCCCGCCAGTGGTCAGTGTTTTTTGGTTTTGTTTTCTGTTTTTTTGTGCAGGTGGTGGGTAGGTTTAGCTGGTTAGGTGAGGTAGCGTGCCAGGCCTTTGGCCTTTGACCCTGCATCCATGCAGACGCCCTGACGCAAACTGAACTTGAGTTTTCCCCCAGCTGTTCACCTGTCAATGCAAAATGGTTGCATTTGCCGTGCATATCAGCACGAGTGCTGAAACAGCACCAATGCTGACAGGTAAGTGTCTATTTCTATAGATAGATTGATGGATGGAGTGATGGATGGATGGATGGATGGATGGATGGATGGATGGATGGATGGATGGATGGATGGATGGATGGATGGATAGATAGGTACATGAGTTGAAACAACTTTTTGTTAAAAAAAATGTTTTTGTTAAAAAAAATGTTTTTGTTTGAAAAAGTGAATGTTTTTTAGGCCTGTGTTACATTGATGGATGGAGTGATGGAGTGATGGATGGATGGATGGATGGATGGATAGATAGATGAATAGATGAATATATAGATACATGAGTTTAAACCACTTTTTGTTAAAAAAAATATGTTTTTGTTTGAAAAAGTGAATGTTTTTAGGCCTGTGTTATACATGGATGGATGGAGTGATGGATGGATGGATGGATGGATGGATAGATAGATAAATAGATAGATAGATGAATAGATGAATATATAGATACATGAGTTTAACCAACTTTTTGTTAAAAAAAAAAAAGTTTTTGTTTGAAAAAGTGAATGTTTTTAGGCCTGTGTTATACATGGATGGATGGAGTGATGGAGTGATGGAGTGATGGATGGATGGATGGATAGATAGATGGATAGATGGATAGATGGATAGATGGATAGATGAGTTTGATCGACTGTTTGTTCATATTTTTTTATTGTTTTGTGTTAAATATTGAAAGTAGTCTTTGGACTAATGGTTAGTTTGGGTTTAGGGTTAGTTTGAGGCTATGGTTAGGTTAGGGTTAAAATGGCATATAGGTAGGGAGGTAAAAACGACTTTCACCCTCATTAGTAACCACCCTCATTTGCATAAAGGGCATCTGATTGGCCGAATCTTAACTGTCCATATATCTGCAACGGTGTGTTTTATCTGTACGAAACTTGGTTTATATAGTAATTGATGTATGGCTAGTCGACTGGTGGTGGTTTGGTGCGCCTCTAGCGCCACCAGGTGTGTAGACACGGTACTGCACTTTATTTTTTAGATTTGTTTTTTTTTAACAGGGGTCTATTTTATAAATTGCTGTTGTATCTAGGGTTATTTTATATAGGGGTGGTCTATCCTGGTATATTTTGGGTAGGGTCTGTGTAGGTCCCGCCAGTGGTCAGTGTTTTTTGGTTTTGTTTTCTGTTTTTTTGTGCAGGTGGTGGGTAGGTTTAGCTGGTTAGGTGAGGTAGCGTGCCAGGCCTTTGGCCTTTGACCCTGCATCCATGCAGACGCCCTGACGCAAACTGAACTTGAGTTTTCCCCCAGCTGTTCACCTGTCAATGCAAAATGGTTGCATTTGCCGTGCATATCAGCACGAGTGCTGAAACAGCACCAATGCTGACAGGTAAGTGTCTATTTCTATAGATAGATTGATGGATGGAGTGATGGATGGATGGATGGATGGATGGATGGATGGATGGATGGATGGATGGATGGATGGATGGATGGATGGATGGATAGATAGGTACATGAGTTGAAACAACTTTTTGTTAAAAAAAATTTTTTTGTTAAAAAAAATGTTTTTGTTTGAAAAAGTGAATGTTTTTTAGGCCTGTGTTACATTGATGGATGGAGTGATGGAGTGATGGATGGATGGATGGATGGATGGATAGATAGATGAATAGATGAATATATAGATACATGAGTTTAAACCACTTTTTGTTAAAAAAAATATGTTTTTGTTTGAAAAAGTGAATGTTTTTAGGCCTGTGTTATACATGGATGGATGGAGTGATGGATGGATGGATGGATGGATGGATAGATAGATAAATAGATAGATAGATGAATAGATGAATATATAGATACATGAGTTTAAACAACTTTTTGTTAAAAAAAAAAAAGTTTTTGTTTGAAAAAGTGAATGTTTTTAGGCCTGTGTTATACATGGATGGATGGAGTGATGGAGTGATGGAGTGATGGATGGATGGATGGATAGATAGATGGATAGATGGATAGATGGATAGATGGATAGATGAGTTTGATCGACTGTTTGTTCATATTTTTTTATTGTTTTGTGTTAAATATTGAAAGTAGTCTTTGGACTAATGGTTAGTTTGGGTTTAGGGTTAGTTTGAGGCTATGGTTAGGTTAGGGTTAAAATGGCATATAGGTAGGGAGGTAAAAACGACTTTCACCCTCATTAGTAACCACCCTCATTTGCATAAAGGGCATCTGATTGGCCGAATCTTAACTGTCCATATATCTGCAACGGTGTGTTTTATCTGTACGAAACTTGGTTTATATAGTAATTGATGTATGGCTAGTCGACTGGTGGTGGTTTGGTGCGCCTCTAGCGCCACCAGGTGTGTAGACACGGTACTGCACTTTATTTTTTAGATTTGTTTTTTTTTAACAGGGGTCTATTTTATAAATTGCTGTTGTATCTAGGGTTATTTTATATAGGGGTGGTCTATCCTGGTATATTTTGGGTAGGGTCTGTGTAGGTCCCGCCAGTGGTCAGTGTTTTTTGGTTTTGTTTTCTGTTTTTTTGTGCAGGTGGTGGGTAGGTTTAGCTGGTTAGGTGAGGTAGCGTGCCAGGCCTTTGGCCTTTGACCCTGCATCCATGCAGACGCCCTGACGCAAACTGAACTTGAGTTTTCCCCCAGCTGTTCACCTGTCAATGCAAAATGGTTGCATTTGCCGTGCATATCAGCACGAGTGCTGAAACAGCACCAATGCTGACAGGTAAGTGTCTATTTCTATAGATAGATTGATGGATGGAGTGATGGATGGATGGATGGATGGATGGATGGATGGATGGATGGATGGATGGATGGATGGATGGATGGATGGATGGATAGATAGGTACATGAGTTGAAACAACTTTTTGTTAAAAAAAATTTTTTTGTTAAAAAAAATGTTTTTGTTTGAAAAAGTGAATGTTTTTTAGGCCTGTGTTACATTGATGGATGGAGTGATGGAGTGATGGATGGATGGATGGATGGATGGATAGATAGATGAATAGATGAATATATAGATACATGAGTTTAAACCACTTTTTGTTAAAAAAAATATGTTTTTGTTTGAAAAAGTGAATGTTTTTAGGCCTGTGTTATACATGGATGGATGGAGTGATGGATGGATGGATGGATGGATGGATAGATAGATAAATAGATAGATAGATGAATAGATGAATATATAGATACATGAGTTTAAACAACTTTTTGTTAAAAAAAAAAAAGTTTTTGTTTGAAAAAGTGAATGTTTTTAGGCCTGTGTTATACATGGATGGATGGAGTGATGGAGTGATGGAGTGATGGATGGATGGATGGATAGATAGATGGATAGATGGATAGATGGATAGATGGATAGATGAGTTTGATCGACTGTTTGTTCATATTTTTTTATTGTTTTGTGTTAAATATTGAAAGTAGTCTTTGGACTAATGGTTAGTTTGGGTTTAGGGTTAGTTTGAGGCTATGGTTAGGTTAGGGTTAAAATGGCATATAGGTAGGGAGGTAAAAACGACTTTCACCCTCATTAGTAACCACCCTCATTTGCATAAAGGGCATCTGATTGGCCGAATCTTAACTGTCCATATATCTGCAACGGTGTGTTTTATCTGTACGAAACTTGGTTTATATAGTAATTGATGTATGGCTAGTCGACTGGTGGTGGTTTGGTGCGCCTCTAGCGCCACCAGGTGTGTAGACACGGTACTGCACTTTATTTTTTAGATTTGTTTTTTTTTAACAGGGGTCTATTTTATAAATTGCTGTTGTATCTAGGGTTATTTTATATAGGGGTGGTCTATCCTGGTATATTTTGGGTAGGGTCTGTGTAGGTCCCGCCAGTGGTCAGTGTTTTTTGGTTTTGTTTTCTGTTTTTTTGTGCAGGTGGTGGGTAGGTTTAGCTGGTTAGGTGAGGTAGCGTGCCAGGCCTTTGGCCTTTGACCCTGCATCCATGCAGACGCCCTGACGCAAACTGAACTTGAGTTTTCCCCCAGCTGTTCACCTGTCAATGCAAAATGGTTGCATTTGCCGTGCATATCAGCACGAGTGCTGAAACAGCACCAATGCTGACAGGTAAGTGTCTATTTCTATAGATAGATTGATGGATGGAGTGATGGATGGATGGATGGATGGATGGATGGATGGATGGATGGATGGATAGATAGGTACATGAGTTGAAACAACTTTTTGTTAAAAAAAATTTTTTTGTTAAAAAAAATGTTTTTGTTTGAAAAAGTGAATGTTTTTTAGGCCTGTGTTACATTGATGGATGGAGTGATGGAGTGATGGATGGATGGATGGATGGATGGATAGATAGATGAATAGATGAATATATAGATACATGAGTTTAAACCACTTTTTGTTAAAAAAAATATGTTTTTGTTTGAAAAAGTGAATGTTTTTAGGCCTGTGTTATACATGGATGGATGGAGTGATGGATGGATGGATGGATGGATGGATAGATAGATAAATAGATAGATAGATGAATAGATGAATATATAGATACATGAGTTTAAACAACTTTTTGTAAAAAAAAAAAAAGTTTTTGTTTGAAAAAGTGAATGTTTTTAGGCCTGTGTTATACATGGATGGATGGAGTGATGGAGTGATGGAGTGATGGATGGATGGATGGATAGATAGATGGATAGATGGATAGATGGATAGATGGATAGATGAGTTTGATCGACTGTTTGTTCATATTTTTTTATTGTTTTGTGTTAAATATTGAAAGTAGTCTTTGGACTAATGGTTAGTTTGGGTTTAGGGTTAGTTTGAGGCTATGGTTAGGTTAGGGTTAAAATGGCATATAGGTAGGGAGGTAAAAACGACTTTCACCCTCATTAGTAACCACCCTCATTTGCATAAAGGGCATCTGATTGGCCGAATCTTAACTGTCCATATATCTGCAACGGTGTGTTTTATCTGTACGAAACTTGGTTTATATAGTAATTGATGTATGGCTAGTCGACTGGTGGTGGTTTGGTGCGCCTCTAGCGCCACCAGGTGTGTAGACACGGTACTGCACTTTATTTTTTAGATTTGTTTTTTTTTAACAGGGGTCTATTTTATAAATTGCTGTTGTATCTAGGGTTATTTTATATAGGGGTGGTCTATCCTGGTATATTTTGGGTAGGGTCTGTGTAGGTCCCGCCAGTGGTCAGTGTTTTTTGGTTTTGTTTTCTGTTTTTTTGTGCAGGTGGTGGGTAGGTTTAGCTGGTTAGGTGAGGTAGCGTGCCAGGCCTTTGGCCTTTGACCCTGCATCCATGCAGACGCCCTGACGCAAACTGAACTTGAGTTTTCCCCCAGCTGTTCACCTGTCAATGCAAAATGGTTGCATTTGCCGTGCATATCAGCACGAGTGCTGAAACAGCACCAATGCTGACAGGTAAGTGTCTATTTCTATAGATAGATTGATGGATGGAGTGATGGATGGATGGATGGATGGATGGATGGATGGATGGATGGATGGATGGATGGATGGATGGATGGATGGATGGATGGATGGATAGATAGGTACATGAGTTGAAACAACTTTTTGTTAAAAAAAATGTTTTTGTTAAAAAAAATGTTTTTGTTTGAAAAAGTGAATGTTTTTTAGGCCTGTGTTACATTGATGGATGGAGTGATGGAGTGATGGATGGATGGATGGATGGATGGATAGATAGATGAATAGATGAATATATAGATACATGAGTTTAAACCACTTTTTGTTAAAAAAAATATGTTTTTGTTTGAAAAAGTGAATGTTTTTAGGCCTGTGTTATACATGGATGGATGGAGTGATGGATGGATGGATGGATGGATGGATAGATAGATAAATAGATAGATAGATGAATAGATGAATATATAGATACATGAGTTTAAACAACTTTTTGTTAAAAAAAAAAAAGTTTTTGTTTGAAAAAGTGAATGTTTTTAGGCCTGTGTTATACATGGATGGATGGAGTGATGGAGTGATGGAGTGATGGATGGATGGATGGATAGATAGATGGATAGATGGATAGATGGATAGATGGATAGATGAGTTTGATCGACTGTTTGTTCATATTTTTTTATTGTTTTGTGTTAAATATTGAAAGTAGTCTTTGGACTAATGGTTAGTTTGGGTTTAGGGTTAGTTTGAGGCTATGGTTAGGTTAGGGTTAAAATGGCATATAGGTAGGGAGGTAAAAACGACTTTCACCCTCATTAGTAACCACCCTCATTTGCATAAAGGGCATCTGATTGGCCGAATCTTAACTGTCCATATATCTGCAACGGTGTGTTTTATCTGTACGAAACTTGGTTTATATAGTAATTGATGTATGGCTAGTCGACTGGTGGTGGTTTGGTGCGCCTCTAGCGCCACCAGGTGTGTAGACACGGTACTGCACTTTATTTTTTAGATTTGTTTTTTTTTAACAGGGGTCTATTTTATAAATTGCTGTTGTATCTAGGGTTATTTTATATAGGGGTGGTCTATCCTGGTATATTTTGGGTAGGGTCTGTGTAGGTCCCGCCAGTGGTCAGTGTTTTTTGGTTTTGTTTTCTGTTTTTTTGTGCAGGTGGTGGGTAGGTTTAGCTGGTTAGGTGAGGTAGCGTGCCAGGCCTTTGGCCTTTGACCCTGCATCCATGCAGACGCCCTGACGCAAACTGAACTTGAGTTTTCCCCCAGCTGTTCACCTGTCAATGCAAAATGGTTGCATTTGCCGTGCATATCAGCACGAGTGCTGAAACAGCACCAATGCTGACAGGTAAGTGTCTATTTCTATAGATAGATTGATGGATGGAGTGATGGATGGATGGATGGATGGATGGATGGATGGATGGATGGATGGATGGATGGATGGATGGATGGATGGATAGATAGGTACATGAGTTGAAACAACTTTTTGTTAAAAAAAATGTTTTTGTTAAAAAAAATGTTTTTGTTTGAAAAAGTGAATGTTTTTTAGGCCTGTGTTACATTGATGGATGGAGTGATGGAGTGATGGATGGATGGATGGATGGATGGATAGATAGATGAATAGATGAATATATAGATACATGAGTTTAAACCACTTTTTGTTAAAAAAAATATGTTTTTGTTTGAAAAAGTGAATGTTTTTAGGCCTGTGTTATACATGGATGGATGGAGTGATGGATGGATGGATGGATGGATGGATAGATAGATAAATAGATAGATAGATGAATAGATGAATATATAGATACATGAGTTTAAACAACTTTTTGTTAAAAAAAAAAAAGTTTTTGTTTGAAAAAGTGAATGTTTTTAGGCCTGTGTTATACATGGATGGATGGAGTGATGGAGTGATGGAGTGATGGATGGATGGATGGATAGATAGGGTTAGGGTTAGGGTTAGGGTTAGGGTTAGGGTTAGGGTTAGGGTTAGGTAGGGAGGTAAAAACGACTTTCACCCTCATTAGTAACCACCCTCATTTGCATAAAGGGCATCTGATTGGCCGAATCTTAACTGTCCATATATCTGCAACGGTGTGTTTTATCTGTACGAAACTTGGTTTATATAGTAATTGATGTATGGCTAGTCGACTGGTGGTGGTTTGGTGCGCCTCTAGCGCCACCAGGTGTGTAGACACGGTACTGCACTTTATTTTTTAGATTTGTTTTTTTTTAACAGGGGTCTATTTTATAAATTGCTGTTGTATCTAGGGTTATTTTATATAGGGGTGGTCTATCCTGGTATATTTTGGGTAGGGTCTGTGTAGGTCCCGCCAGTGGTCAGTGTTTTTTGGTTTTGTTTTCTGTTTTTTTGTGCAGGTGGTGGGTAGGTTTAGCTGGTTAGGTGAGGTAGCGTGCCAGGCCTTTGGCCTTTGACCCTGCATCCATGCAGACGCCCTGACGCAAACTGAACTTGAGTTTTCCCCCAGCTGTTCACCTGTCAATGCAAAATGGTTGCATTTGCCGT